>NC_062521.1:27058773-27296273 GCF_022655615.1 Tachysurus fulvidraco | reverse complement strand
CTGGCTGAAGTTCAAACTCTCCAGCACAGAGAATCCACATAAAAAAAGAATGACTGCTGTCAGATTTTCCTTACTGCTGTCAATGTTAAGAACGTGTGAGGGAAACATAGTTTTAGATGTTACTTTTAACTGTGGAAGGAAAGCAAGCAGCAGGTTCATCATGTTTATTGTGCCAATATGGCCACCGATTGCTTTAGTACTTCAAACAGCATCCACAAGCAGAATAGCACGTGTTGATGAGTTAAGGCACAATCGCCTGTGGCCAGTGGGTGATAAATGCCTTGATCTGTCCCAGCTGGCAGCTCGTAAATGGAAATACAAAATAGCTGCATGCAAATGAGGGAAGAGATGCTGAAAGTATTGTTGTGCATTTATATCACACAATATTGCTGCTCTCTCTGTCTGACCTCCAGCTTAACACTGATGTTCTGAATTCCAACACACACACGTACACACACACACAAAAAAAAACCCTCAATTCTTTTTACTCTCTACCTCACATTATATATGTCATCGTCACAAAGAAGAGCACTTACGCACTTTTTAAGCCATTGGAACAGAAAGGAGTGAATGAGTAAGTGATTATTTACCTGCCAACATTTGGGTGAAGAGATAAAGATGAGGATTTTATTTACATGAACCAATGTCCGATGTGGATCAGCACCTCCATGCATTAAATACCTAGTTTAATATTTCACTTTGCAGTCTGCTGTGTTTCCAATCTGCTCTATTCCTCGGTGATTCTTTCTAAGTCTCTTTTTAAACATTCATATCTCAGAGCAGCTTATTTATTCTTGTCTGAGGTTGTACAGATCTGAACGATCCACCAGCAGAATTGCAATAGCTTTACTTTCAAAAATTTTTTCTCATTTATGGCTAATTGGTAAGAAACTTAATAAAAACAAGGACACAAGAACAAGAAAAACATCTTATGGCTGTGTTTACAGAGAGAATGTGGATTTAAGGAAAATAAATAATTCATTACTCAAATTTCAGGATTTCAGTGACCTTCTCTAATAAATCAAACACAACATCTCAGAGAGAGATGAAGCTTTGTAACACAACACTGAAACAGAATTTGAAGAAAAACTGTCCAATGAGGCACTAAAGTGTTAAACAATGATGTTCCAGCTAAGAATTATTATTTCTCAGGAAAAAAAAATCATCTATATGTATTTGTCTTGTCTAATTAAAGAGAGACAATAACTTATAAATATACATAATATAATAAAGAGATTCTGGTTTTAATCCGGTTTAAATAACGTAGTGATCAGTTTAACAGTGATAAAGTTTTTGGAAGGATATGAGAAGGTTTGGTAAACTGTGTGTTCGACATTGTCATGCTTGTGTTTCATAGCTCAAAAACGAATCAAAAGTTTTTTAAGAGATATTTTAATTTTAGAGTGTATATCATTAAACTTGCAGCAATAGCAGCAATTTGGCATCAAATGTGTAGTTTGTGTAGTTGTAAGTAAGTTATGAGGCTGTCAGCATTTTACTTCCAAGCATATTTATAGCAAGCTAGGGCATTAGTGCCACAAAAAACATAAATAAGTAAAAACATATGACATTAAGGAACATCCAGGGTTTTGATGTAATTTCACTGTTTTCAAAAATATATCTCCTACCAGAGAATACACACATGTATAACCACACATGGCTGTCTGTGAAAGCTATAATCATGTTTGATGCTTGTGGATCAAAGAAAACTTTGGCTGAAGGAGTTGAAGGTGTGAAGATGATTTCTGCAGAAAATCTGCAGTAATTCGGAAAAATCATAAACTCTTCCAAATATTGTGGTTTGCTCTAATTTACTTCTAATTTCAACAGTTTTGAAGTAAGGTTTAATGCTGATGTGTTGGGAAGTCATGGGGATAACCTGTAAGTACAATCCTTCAAACCGTTCAGAGTACTCTTTAAAATATCTAATATCTAAGTGCAGCTGATTCAATATCTTCATCTAAACTCAAACATGTACTGTTATAAGGTATACTGACTGTGATGTACAGTATGTGCTGTGATGATTGAATGAGATTAGATCTCTGGTACATGAATGAACATGGTACATGATTGGACGAACCTTTGGATGAATCACGGCATGTAACTATGTCGATCTTGAAACAATTATTTCAATCCATGTGTTAAATGCTATTTTTTTCACGGCTCAGTTACGAGCTGCACTGGCTAACAAATATGAGCCTCAGCAGGCAAAATGGTAGTGAAAAACTGGAAGTGGAAGCTTTAGATAGGATGAGAGAGATTTATAATATGAAAATTAAATGAAAAAAAAAACTTTTTGTTTATGTGCTCATTAACAGATGACATTATTTAAAGTCTGATAAGAACAGGCATAAATATGCAAAACACTGTAGCAAAGTTAATATGCATTTGAATATCTAAAGGGCTTCAGTAGAAGGATCTCCAGAAACTTAAACAGTTCTTTGGGCCTGAAATTTGCATCTGTCTTTTATTTCACATCATAGTAACTGAGTCATGTGAATGACTGACTCATTATCACAAATGTAACTCCATCACCTTCAAAACCCCTCTTGTCTGTCTGGGATTACATGTGTCTGAGGTTTAACACTATTGAGTGGGTGTGCTTTTTAAAATTCATATGGGATGTCTTTTTAATCAGAGTCTGACCTGTAAGATTTTATTCAGCATCTGAAAGGTTTATCGTCAGATTTCATCTCAAATCTCATATAGTGCACTTCTCTGATATTATATATCAGATAAAACACAAGACCTTGTTCAAAATCATTAGCTTTAGTGTGTTGTGTACTCAGAATACAAATCATTCAAAATATAATGAAATTCTCACACTACTGTACAGCAATGTGACTCTGTAGACAACATACTGCAATATGCCATATAATGTAATAACAATGAAAATATTATGGGAAATATGAGGCAATACCAATAAAGTTAAACCATGTAACAATAAAAAACATGAAAGACACTACACAGCCTGTTAATATTAAAGAATGTGGACCTTCTTTTAGAAAAGGCCAATCCTGTGAGGATCCTGGGGCATCTAGAAATTGTAGCAGCTTCAGTTGGATTCTGTTCATGGGGATTTCAGACATTCAAAGAGGAGATGCTAACTACATGTGGTCTTCCTGCAATCTGGTTCTGGTTTGATGTAATTTCACTGTTTTCAAAAATATATCTCCTACCAGAGAATACACACATGTATAACCACACATGGCTGTCTGTGAAAGCTATAATCATGTTTGATGCTTGTGGATCAAAGAAAACTTTGGCTGAAGGAGTTGAAGGTGTGAAGATGATTTCTGCAGAAAATCTGCAGTAATTCGGAAAAATCATAAACTCTTCCAAATATTGTGGTTTGCTCTAATTTACTTCTAATTTCAACAGTTTTGAAGTAAGGTTTAATGCTGATGTGTTGGGAAGTCATGGGGATAACCTGTAAGTACAATCCTTCAAACCGTTCAGAGTACTCTTTAAAATATCTAATATCTAAGTGCAGCTGATTCAATATCTTCATCTAAACTCAAACATGTACTGTTATAAGGTATACTGACTGTGATGTACAGTATGTGCTGTGATGATTGAATGAGATTAGATCTCTGGTACATGAATGAACATGGTACATGATTGGACGAACCTTTGGATGAATCACGGCATGTAACTATGTCGATCTTGAAACAATTATTTCAATCCATGTGTTAAATGCTATTTTTTTCACGGCTCAGTTACGAGCTGCACTGGCTAACAAATATGAGCCTCAGCAGGCAAAATGGTAGTGAAAAACTGGAAGTGGAAGCTTTAGATAGGATGAGAGAGATTTATAATATGAAAATTAAATGAAAAAAAAAACTTTTTGTTTATGTGCTCATTAACAGATGACATTATTTAAAGTCTGATAAGAACAGGCATAAATATGCAAAACACTGTAGCAAAGTTAATATGCATTTGAATATCTAAAGGGCTTCAGTAGAAGGATCTCCAGAAACTTAAACAGTTCTTTGGGCCTGAAATTTGCATCTGTCTTTTATTTCACATCATAGTAACTGAGTCATGTGAATGACTGACTCATTATCACAAATGTAACTCCATCACCTTCAAAACCCCTCTTGTCTGTCTGGGATTACATGTGTCTGAGGTTTAACACTATTGAGTGGGTGTGCTTTTTAAAATTCATATGGGATGTCTTTTTAATCAGAGTCTGACCTGTAAGATTTTATTCAGCATCTGAAAGGTTTATCGTCAGATTTCATCTCAAATCTCATATAGTGCACTTCTCTGATATTATATATCAGATAAAACACAAGACCTTGTTCAAAATCATTAGCTTTAGTGTGTTGTGTACTCAGAATACAAATCATTCAAAATATAATGAAATTCTCACACTACTGTACAGCAATGTGACTCTGTAGACAACATACTGCAATATGCCATATAATGTAATAACAATGAAAATATTATGGGAAATATGAGGCAATACCAATAAAGTTAAACCATGTAACAATAAAAAACATGAAAGACACTACACAGCCTGTTAATATTAAAGAATGTGGACCTTCTTTTAGAAAAGGCCAATCCTGTGAGGATCCTGGGGCATCTAGAAATTGTAGCAGCTTCAGTTGGATTCTGTTCATGGGGATTTCAGACATTCAAAGAGGAGATGCTAACTACATGTGGTCTTCCTGCAATCTGGTTCCTTTCAAGGTTTCTTCCTTTTCCATCTAAGGGAGTTTTTCCTCACCACAGTTGCTTCAGTCACCTTAGGCTTGTTCATTAGGGATAAATACAAACACATTTAAACATAAGTCTAATATTAATCTTGAACTTTTGTATAATAATAATCTTTGTATAATAAACTTTAAGTACTGAATTTCTTATGTTCTGTAAAGCTGCTTTAGGACAATGTCATTTGATAAAAGTGTATTACAAAAAAAGAAAAAAAAAACTTAGTAAAGGACACTAATAATAATATTAGTACACTAAAGTAGTAAAGTGCACTAAAATAATAACCCCCTTTCATCCCAGGTCCCCAGGTCCCCAGGTCATGATCTTGTAATATCCCTGCATAATGATCTGATCTCCCCTTCAGATACAGCTCTTAGGGTAAACATGGACAAGCATCTGTCCTTTTCCTCGCACATTGGTAATGTGACATGCTCACCTTGTTTCCTGCTCTACCACATTAGAAGGATTCTGTCATTTTTCCTTTCTTCCTTGTTTGTTGTATGTGAGTATTTAAAAAAAATGGTATCTTAAGTCTGTAGCCTAGTGAACCAGAGTTAATGCATTCAATGAGACTTAAGCACTTTTGTACTTCGCTATGGAAAAGAGAGTCTGCCAGATGCTGTAAATGTAAATGTACACAATAATACAACATGTGCACCATTACGAGTGAATAAGACATTAATTAGTAAGACAAATCAGAGCAAGTGTACAGACTTAAGCCATCTAGGGCTATTTGTGAGCCTATTGCTTTGAAACCTACATGCTTAATTTAAAATGAATATATCTCAAAAACTACAAGGTGTATATGAATAATTATGGTACCAGAATTAAGGTAACATGTGAGATTGTGAGAGTTATGTTAATGAAATTGCGCTAATGATCAGTGTTAATGTTAAGTGTTAAAATAAGTAAATATATTACCAGATCAGAGAAGGAACACCACAAAAAAAAATTCTGCCTGACAAAATTTTACAAGTTTATATGGCACACATCCTTGAATTCATGCAGTGAAAGCCTAAAAACCCAGGTTTTTGTAGAATAATGTTAGCACAGGATGGCATATGTTCTAAGCTACCAAACTTTAAATCTTAATTTTAATTGATTTATATGTCACTATAGGTGTTCATTCCATCCAATTATAACTATTTAGGGTTCTGTTTGGAATGAGCCATGCCACAGCTGACGAACAATTGAGCTCAGAGAGCAAGCCAGCACTTCGGTGAATAAAAAATGCGATAACTTACTAAATGAACAAAACTAATCCATAATAAACACCTGTTTACATAGCTTTAAGATAATTTAAGGTATTCCTGTGCTCTGTTCAGAACTTTTTCAATTAAGCTCCACCACTCCATTTTCTATTGGAAAATGATTTATAATCCTGACACCAAAGGTAAGAGCAAATTTAGTGTTACAGTATGACTGTATCAAAGGTTTGTGGATTTTTGCTTCTAGTTCTGTAAGATTTGGTCACAGAGTGCTGATCTTTATAACACTGGAATCAATATGCAATATTGTTAAGGTTGTGTTTGTATCTGTAAAGGCAGATTTCTTGGGTCAGTGTTTGTTAGCTAAACAACGTTTACGTATTTTCTGTTTGGTTTATTTAGCTGCTTGGCGCTGGAATTTTGTTTTGTTTATGTATAAATTATGTTTGTAGTCATATAGCATGCTGTGTTTTTAGATACATTAAGAATGTGTTTGTTTTTGAACATGCTTTACATTTTGTAGCCCTGCCCTGCTCTTGGGCAGGAACATATGTATGATATTTTATGTTAATACAAAGTTGAAGCTCGAAAACCAGACAAATAAATAAATTCATAAATAATAATAATAATAATAATAATAATAATAATAATAATAATAATAATAATAATAAAAACTTTCATAGGGCCACAAAAATTTTCTGCTGTCTTTTATTTCTGCAAACAACCAAATTTCACTTTTAGTTTCGATTTCGCAGATGCCCTTATCCAAAGTCAATTTAAGTCAATGTATGCACTGATGCTGGTTTTCTAGGTTGAAAGCTAAGGATACCATGAGTCTAAAGCTTTTGGCAACAAAAAAGCTTTTGGTTACAAACAAGAAATCAAGTATATAAGTATCTCACTCCATTTCCTGTGTGGTAGCGTTTATGGGAAGAGGGGGGAAGTAAGCGGGAAAGCTTACTTTCTGTTGACAGTAAACTTTATTGATGTATTTTAATGTGGCTTTCACATAAACTTCAACATAATCAGTCATCAAGTGTGTCTTCAGTGGTTTGCATCATCATATGCTTTTTTGTTTATCAGTTTGTGGGTTTCATCAGTCTGCACAATATGAATGTCGTCTTGTCAATAAATGTGATCAAGGAACAAGTGGAACGCATCAGCAACGTTTCTTCCTGCTACTTCGCCCCTCAGCGGTTATAGGTTGCTGCTATAAGAGGTACATCTTCACTTGTTAACATTGATGAGAAGGTAACTCCAATACTTTGGTGCTAGAACAGAGGAGATTCTTACTGAATATCTCACTTGTACCCTGAGAGATGGTGAAGAACTTAATGCCACAAAACAACTAGCCATAGATAGAAATAAGGCTTAAAATCTGATGAGTTAAAGAAAGTGGACTGGTTATAGCTACAAGGCTTTTCACACAGCCTGCATAATGATCCTAGAAAGCACTTGTTTTTGTTATTGGCCTTGAGTGTTACACACAGCAGCTTTCTTTGAGCTAAAAAGCTTTTCAGCAACAATGACTGAAGAGCAGAAAGCAATAACGTACACAGCAATGATTATAAGTCTGCACATTAGGCATCTGAATCCCAGATGCTGATCAGCTTGAAGCCAAGTGTGTAGTAGTGTGAACAGGAGAGCGAGAGAATAAGGAGAGTTTGAGCACAGCTTGCATAAATGTGCTGGGAAAAAAAGCTTTTTGGCTGTCATTCGCATTTGCTGTTTAATAAGGTTTTCTAGGAGCAAATTTGGAATCTGATCAAAATTTCTGTGTGTCAACTAGGGTACATTTCTTTAACACTTTTTTCCCGTCCATCTTTATATCATTTAATGAAGCATGCAGCTAAAGGTTACAAATGAATCATGATAGAGATAAGCTGTTTAAAATGTGAATCTAGATAAGTGGCCTTCTTTTCTCCCAGACACAAACACACACACACACACACACACACACACACACACACACACACACACACACACACACACACACACACACACACACACACACATACACACACACACACACACACCAAATGACTTCTATAACCAAAAGTTTCCTTTTTGGCTCCTTTAGTTTTTGGTTGTTTGTTTAATAAAGTTGGAAGTTTTTTGTTAAAAATGAAGAAAAAGCTTTCTCCGGAGGAACTGTGGCTTTTTGGTTAACAAGTTTGCTTTACATCTCCAGGTTTTGAGGTTTGTGTACTGTCTCTGTATTGTGTGTGTGTGGAGTTTGTGTATTCTCCTTGTATTTTGGCGGATTCTTCCCGGTTGTTTGGTTTCCTCCCCGAATCTAAAGATATGCACTGGAATAGGATAAGCACTACAAAAAATGGATGAAAGTCCATTTTTTACAGGACCACATTGTGTGTGCGAGTGTGTGAGTGTGTGTGTGTGTGTGTGTGCTGTGAAATACTCTTCATGTAAGAGGATCCTATTTGTTATGGACATGGCACACACACACACACACATGCACACACGCGCGCACACACACACACACACACACACACACACACACACACACACACACACACACGCACACACACACACACGCACACACACACACACAGACACACACACACACACACACACACACACACACACACACACACACACACACACACACACACACACACACACACACACACACACACACACACACACACACCTTTCTCGTGAATCTGAATGAAATTAATCCCTTTCTATCTCCATCTTCCTAGAGCTGCTCAAGTCTCCCACCTGCCCAAAACTAATTTTATTACAGCACATAAATATCATCAGAGACAAAGGGATTGGATGATGATGAATTTATTATGTATAAAGCCATTTACCAGAATTGATGCCACCCATTTTTATAAAGTAAAATAAAATAAAAATTTTAGTTAGAGCTGTGTAGACCAGTGGGAAAAAGATAAGGAAGTGTTATTGATATATCAAAGTTTAGCTATGATTAGCTATGATTTTAAAAACTCATTTACTACAGGCTGTAAAAAGGAAGGCCACCACTTCCTGTTCTTTGCTTCTCTTAATTAACATTTTGTCTCTAGTCTGTATTTTTTTTCATTTGTTAATTAAATATATGTATCCACATAATGTAATGGCAATGTACATTTAGATTATTTAGCAGATGCCCTTATCCAGAGCAACTTACACAACTTTTTTTATCTCATTTTTATACAACTGAGCAATTAGGACCTTGCTCGGGGGCCCAGTAGTGGTAGCTTGGTGGATGTAGGAATCAAACTCACAACCTTCCGATTGGTAGCCCAAAACCTTAACCACTAGGCTACCACATCACACATAACATCCAAATGTAGCATTTGTCCACGATTTATTTGACTCTCTGTGTACTGTTTAAAAAATAAATAAATTCGATACAAACATATTTTTCTATTATGCTTAACTTTTAAATATCTGTCTTGTGTACAGTTCTTCTGCATCTTCTAGATTAGTCAACATTTCTGAAAGTAGGGTCAGTGCTTGTCTTTGTACTTCCTTTGTCTTGCAGCTCATGACAACAATCACAATGACAGTGTAACATTTTAATAGTTTTAGAGCTCTTAACTGTGTTGAGCAAGAAATAGCAGAATATTTTATAATCCTACCAGACATACGTTTACATATTATTTTGGTTCTCATATGCCATGTTGTGTATGTTACATTAAATCCTCCCAGAGGTACATAAGGTTTGCAGAAGAGTTGCACTCGAATTAATGCTTCTACTGTTTGTGCATGCAAAATCACTTCTCAACTATATACTGTAATCTGCTCACCCATTTAATTTCTGGTGGGCTTGAAGTGTCCCAAACACACACCAAAACAAAATAACGCACACCACCCCACAGAAACAACACACCCTGAATCATGAGAATCCTTTCCACACATCACTCTGATCTTTGTCTGCAGTGACACTGGATTCGTTCTGAAGATCCCTGAGACAAATATATAGCAGGGAGCACACAAACAATGTGACGTGATGTTTGGTATGTTCTTTTTTGTGAAAAGAAGCCCTGTCACTGGAGACTAATTACGTAAATGCTTTGCAAACAAAGCAAAAGTTAGGAAATTTGCAATGTGTGTGGGATGTGGTAGCCTAGTGCTAACGGTGTTGCACTACCAAGTTGGAGGTTGTGAATTCAACTCCCAGGTCCACCATGCTACCACTGCTGGGCCCCTGAGCAAATCCCTTCACCCTCAATCGCTCAGTGCTGAATAAAATAAGTTGCTCTGGTTAAGGGCTAAAAGCGGTACAGGTGTTCCTGTTAATATGGATAGTTTTGGTGAAGGAAGTGCATTACCATACATGTCAATTTGTAAGTTACTATAATAACAGTAACATATTATGAGCTGCTGTTAGAGAAAAATAAATCTATACAATTCTGATCATGTTATTTGGGTGTGTAGAAATGATGTTTTTTTTGTTAGCCTTACTAATGATGACAAATGATGTATTATTATGGTGGAAATTTCTAATCTTAAGATGTTCATAAGGCTTTGTCCTTCTATGCTTGTACCCTGTGTGCGTCATGACCAGAGACTAACATTGTCATCAGTAGGTTTTGTTAAGATTATTACAAGGGCAGTAGGGACTGGGGACGAGTTGTCCATAAACAATGTCCAATAGGTCCTCTAAAAGACCTTGGCCTGAGAGATTAGATTGGTCAGGAGATGCATGAGGTACTTTTGAGCCAATGATTGATGATGTTTTGCTTTTACATATCTTCTGTTTTCTTGAGTTCTGTTTATAAAATCTTGATGTAATCAATGATCGTGTCCCTTCATCTCTCATGCTACATGTGGAGTGTTGGGTCCTGCTGTGCAGCTGAGCACAATAAATTGTGTAACCTTTTTATTCTTGCCCGTGTCTACCAGTGTTATACTTTATTCTTTAATTAAATCTCTCAGAACCTCAGAACGTCCACAACACAAATGCAATTCCTATCATTAGAGCTGTAGTTATTTCAATTCAATGGACATTGTCAAAAAAATTATTTCAATTCATATACATTATAATATACATTATAAATTTAATTTATCCCTAATTGTCACAAGGCAGGGTGGCACGGTGGCTTGGTGGTTAACACGTTCGCCTCACACCTCCAGGGTTGGGGGTTCGATTCCCGCTTCCGCCTTGTGTGTGTGGAGTTTGCATGTTCTCCCCGTGCCTTCGGGGTTTCCTCCGGGTACTCCGGTTTTACTCCCCCGGTCCAAAGACATGCATGGTAGGTTGATTGGCATCTCTGGAAAATTGTCTGTAGTGTGTGAGTGTGTGTGTTCCCTGTGATGGCTTGGCACTCCGTCCAGGGTGTATCCTGCCTTGATGCCCGATGACGCCTGAGATAGGCACAGGCTCCCCGTGAACCAAGAAGATCAGATAAGCGGTAGAAAATGAATGGATGAATGAATGTCACAAGGCAGACTCAAGGGACTGGATGCAAATGCAGGCTAAAATAACAAGATTGTCACAAAAATAGGTATCAGGACAGGAAAATGTGCTCCGATGTGCTTTTGTTTTTTTATCTCCTGACCAATCAGGTCACAAGAGAGAAAAAAACAACCTCAGAGGACAAATTGTGATAAAACAAATTTCAGCACACCATACATTTCAAACTTTCCACTTTTCCTACACATGGTTAACAGGTTTAAAACTAAGAAAAAAATAGAAAAAAAAGAAATAATAATAGTAGAAAAACAAGGTCAGGAGGCAATTCAATAAATTGCTTTCAGTTGCACTGCATCTGATTAAAAAGGATTTTCATTTCATTACATCAGGATTGGGCAGAACTTAAGTTTGACCTTGAAAAAAAAACTATTTACAAGTTGAACATGAGTCTGTTACAAAGAGCAACAAAGTTTAGATAAAGTGGAATACATACAATCAACCCACAGCTCCAGGTCAAATAAACCGCACAAGATTCTGTGTCGAATTAAAGCTGAAAACATGTTTAATTCTTGAATAAGAAAACATGGTCAGACCTACAAATACACGGTGTTGGAGTAGTTGCTTCTCTTATAAATCCAGTCAGTTTTTAGAAGAGTGAAAGAGCAGAAAGGTGACAAGCTCAGTGTGCAATTAGCAGCATTAAAATTTCCTCTTGACAGAGAGAGAGAGAGAGAGAAAGAGATGTAGAGAGAGAGAGACATAGAGAGAGAGAGAAAGAGAGAGAGAGAAAGAGAGAGAGAGTGTGTGTGTGTGTGTGAGAGAGAGAGAGAGAGAGAGAGAGAGAGAGAGAGAGAGAGAGAGAGAGAGAGAGAGAGAGAGAGAGAGAACTATAAAACTATAAAACACTCACTCTGATCATTGAACCCAATATTTGTTCTCAATTATTAATTAAGTACAATTCAATTTTATTTGTATGGCAATTTTAACAACGGATATTGTCACAAAGCAGCTTTACACACATACAGTTAGAGTTTAAAATTTAAATTTATATTTTTTTCCTAATGAGCAAATGTGGGACGATATGAGCAAGAAACCATGAGAGGAACCACAGTAAAAAAAAAACGTGTGTGACATCGGATAGTGTGGATATTAAAATTATGTCCTTTCTACAACTGTTTATAGTCAAGTGGATTGTGTAACAAACATGCACAACTCTTAGTTCTCTAAGATAAATCTACATGTTGTAGATGGTAACTGTGTAATGTCAGTAATGATCCAAACAAAATGAAGCGACACTGTTTAATTTGTAAACAGATTATTCAGAAGGACCTTTATGTTGCGCAAAGTCAAGATAAATAGTCTACACAACACTATTAAAATCACACACACAAAAAGTGGTAACTTGATTCTTATACATTCCATTATATGAAAATGTAACTATAAATGGATAAATAGTTTATGCTGACATTTTCTACAACATGTGAATTACGAAAGCAAAGGCATATTTCAGAACTTTATTTAGATCTGGTGTCCTGTGTTCATTTAACTATTCAGCAGAAGAAAGAAGGAAGTATTTAACCCCCACCCCCAACCTCTGCTGTTACTCATTAGTTCCTGGCTACAGCATCAAGTTTTCAGCCTTCTAACAGTATGAAATTTATGAATCTATGTTGCCCCCTAGTGGAAGATCAGTGACAAGCCCTTTTTTTCAAGCTTTTCAATATATTTTAGGCCATTAGTCCAGTTCTGGACATATGCTTACACCCCCTATCGAGATCATTTACTGTCTCCTGCCATTCAAATCAAAGTAAAGTTAGATACCCCCCCCCTCAATTCTTATAATTTATAACATGCTTAACCAGAACCGCTTACATCCAATCTTAATAACACATTTTGTACCTCTTCCTTAAAGCTGATCTCAAAATCATTACTTACTCCACTTAGTGTGTCCTTGGTAGAGATAATAATCCTATAGGTGATCCACATTCCAGGACATTGGATCCCCTCTCTCTCTCTCTCTCTCTCTCTCTCTCTCTCTCTCTCTCTCTCTCTCTCTCTCTCTCTCTCTCTCTCACACACACACACACACACACACACACACACACACACACACACACACACACACACACACACACACACACACACACACATACACACACTTCAGTACTTTTTTATGTCTTAAGTCACTCAGTCCAGCAGCAGCAGCAGCAGAATTTGCTGTGTGTGTGTGTGTGTGTGTGTGTGTGTGTGTGTGTGTGTGTGTGTGTGTGTGTGTGTGTGTGTGTTTGTGTGTGTGTGTTCTTTTTCCTTAACTCCTGCTGTTGATGTTGTCTAACATTTCGAGCTGCCACTCAGACAGTCAAAACACTCCAAAGTCCAACCTGCCATGAATAATTATGAGCAGAGCGATGGACACAAATATTGAATGTGCATCTGCGTGTATTCTGTGTACAAATGCTTCATATGAAGATGGCATTTTAAAGTTATTGTATCCATACAGTTTTAATATGAAAAAAATAAAACCAAGGCACACTGACATTCAAACTGACGGATGGATGAATGTAATTACACACATCTGATATGTCAGGATCTGTGATGCTTCATCTCACTGCTTCATTTACTTTCTGCTGCATAGATGATTTGTTAAAGCAGAATAAATACTGGAATCTGCTCGACCCAGTGAGCAAGAATCATATCTGTCTAGATCAGGTGATAAAAATAAACCTCTTTATTATTCACAGCAGTTTAGATGCTTTGGTAATGCAGTAACTTTTAGGTTTTAGCAACAGGGGAACACTGGACAGAATCTGGACTTTCTTGTAACATTTCATATTTTTGTTTCATTAACTTTAAAAACGAGAGAAAGAAAGGCTGGGAGGTGAACAGTTTTTTATTGAGTGAAGAAAGGATAATTGAAATGCAGTATGAAGTAATACTGATGAATTGTGATTGCGTACTGGTGTATGTGTGTGAATTTGGTCAGTTGTATGTCTACACTTGTGTGTGTCTGATTGTTTACAGATGTATGTGAATGTGTACATGTGTGTATGATTGTCTACTGGTGTATGTGATTGGATACTATTGTGTGATTGTGTAAAGGTGTGCAATTGTGTAAAGGTGTGTACAATTGTTTACAGGTGTGTGTGTGATTGTATACTATTGTGTGATTGTTTACTGGTGTGTGTATGTGTGCGATTGTATACTGGTCAGTAACCTTTTACAGGTATGTGTGTGATTGTGTACCGGTGTGTATGATTGTTTACAAGTGTGTGTGAGATTGTGTACTAGTGTGTGCTTTTTTACTGTGTGTGATCAAGCAAATTAATAAAATTCCATTCATCAAATTTCATTCATCAGTTTCTATCTTCATTCTGTGATGGAAATACTGTACTGGTGATCTTGACTTGGAGTGAGCATCGTTTATAACACGGCGTTGAGCCATCCACGTCTTTTTCAAGACACTGAGTGAAATTTCAGGTATAAAATAGTCCCTTAAGGATGATTTGAGTTACTTCTCTCGCAAACATTCATCTGCAGAGACTGCTTTGTCAGTTAAACAGTCTCATTGTTGACAATTTGACAAGTGGATCTGTACTGTGTGTGTGCATGTGTGTGTGTGTACTATATAAAGACCTTCACGGAAACAACCTCCTCAGTGACAATAAAATCAGCTTCCCTTCTAAGGGAGATAAGGATTAAGCGAGAGATTTCAGATGATATCACGTCTGTATTACCTTTGTGAGAAAATCCTCAAGTGAACTTAGAGCACAGAAAAATCAATAGACCATCAGAGCAGAGAAAGAGACAACATGTTCTTATAACTCCAGCCTCAGACTATTGAGTAAACACAAAAACAGTTCAAAAGTTCAGGGATTTAATATTTTTTTTCCCCTTAAACTGCAAATGGTTTTTAACATTTATAAATTGATTCTAATGCAGCAAATAATCCAGATAAAAGTGATGACTATTAAAATATATTAATATTAGTTAATGTATTCAATTCAATCGATTTTTTATTTGTATAGCATATTTAACAATGGCCATTGTCTCAAAGCAGCTTTACAGAACATAGGAAATATTACTATTAGTCTTTGTATATATATATATATATATATATATATATATATATATATATATATATATATATATATATATATATATACAAAGACTAATATTATACAAAGATTCAAAATTAATATTTGACTGTTTACATTTATCTGCAATGAAGAAGCCTGAGCTAGCTGAGATGACTGTGGCAAGAAAAAAAACTCCCTTAGATGGAAGAGGAGATCTTCTGACAGATCCCTCTTGTCTCATTGAGAACAAAGTCTAGGATGAAATATAAAATCGATACACAGTTTGGTGGTTACTTTTTTGTCTAGAGCAGTGTTAGGATAAAGGCTAAAAATCATATAAACAATGTCAGTGCCACTCTATGAGCACTTATGGTACCCTGAATCTTGATGGAACATTTTATCAAAAATGTTTTCTAAGACTCATATACACTCTTGCTAACAAACTTCCCTCACAATCAACTATTCACTCCATAAACGAGTATAAATTAAAACGAGTATAAATTGACGCTTTATATTCGTTTACTTATCACAGACTCAAAAAACTCAGAATTGAACAAGAATTAATTGTAATTTGCTGAAGGAGGTTTAAGCATCCGCATAACTATTATATTAACGTTAACCTGTGATATAAAACATCCATTTTTATTATCTACATCCCCAATCCTTATTTCCAATAATACTGTATGAAAACACTATCTTTAATTATAACTTTGTCTTTAATAATATGGAAACACATGGGAGGAGTGAGAGTTACTTTTTTTATTCGTGTAAATCCAGCCTGAGTTTGGATGTGGTATATTTATGAGGCTGAATTTCTCAGCAGTTCTGTCATCCTTCTTCTCCCTGCCGTATTTAAAATCCCTCCATCGTCTGAAGCACAAAGTGCCTGAGCCACAAAGCAGCATTAACCTCTCTCGCCCTTACATGCTGACAAGGAAGGAAATAAGTTCATTTGTAACGTGTTGTCAGAAATTATACATCAGAAACTTTCTTCATGCAGAAGCATCAATTTAACTTCAATTAGTGAAAAAAAGCAGACTGAAAAGCCTTTTACTCACGGATTAACCGACATGACAGGAGGCATTAGAGGCCATTATTCAAACCTGTGACTCATATATTAATGAGAGTCGTCTATCAGTTCAGTGTTTACCTCAGCAGTAGCACAGCTCTCTGTGTGTAACATATTTATGGCTCCTTTAGAGAAACACGTACTTAATGACAAGCCTTTTCTCATATAAGATTTAGATGCTGAAAAAAAGCTGCTGAGCTTTTTTAACATTGGGCACAATACTGAATGATTTAAATGGAAAAGCTAGGATGTATTATACACATTTTTAAACTAAACATGAGCTAACATGCTGTACTTGAACAATGTTCCACAGTATTAAATGTAAAAAGAAATGTATAATAATAATAATAATAATAATAATAATAATAATAATAATAATAATAATAATAATAATAATATGTAATCATCATATTGTTGTAGCAAAACAGGATTAAAATAGTTATAATCTATAACATCTGATTATAAGAGTTCTAATCAGAAAAATATCAGCAACAGGATGGAGACCTGCGGGACCTCAACCAAAACAACACCTAGAGCTTGCACCTTTCTGCAATTTACTCATAAAACAGTCATACTGTACACCAACAGTCTGGTGATATGTACAGTAGAGCTAAATCCATTTTTTTTTACCATCATAATACTAATCATTCATGTGCCTATCTCAGGTGTCATAGGGCATCAAGGCAAAACTCCACACAGGGCGGAGGCGGGAATCGAACCCCCAACCCTGGAGGTGTGAGGCAAATGTGATAACTACTATGCCACCATGCCCCCTAATTATAATCATAATTTTACATAATTATTACCATCATATTTTTTTAATTTTTGCTATTCTTTTCTATTCTATTTTTTGTTACAGTTTTATAACACGGCATAAAATGTATTTCACGGCATGTACAGTATGATTGTCTATGTGACAAATAGAATTTTAATTTAAAATAAGCTCAGAAGTGATTGCACTCCCAGAAAAAAATAAAATAAATAAACCTATAATACATGTATCATTCATTCTCTACAAAACTACACCATCAGTGTGAGTCAGATTCCCTTCAGGGCTTTGGCCTCATTTTCCACTGCAATATGCAGATAGTTTATAAATAGTCCTATTTGATTGAAGGCAATATAAAAAGGCTTTCATGTTTGCTATGATTGATGTGAATTTATACAAGGCCCACTGGCTATTTAATACATCAGGTTGCTCGGCAGAGTTATCCTCTGTCCTGCTGCACATCCTGCACCATCTGGCTTCATGCTACATTAGCGCTGCTAAATTACACCAGGTATGACATGAATATTTTATTTCCACAGGTGGCAAATTTGCTGCATATTCAGTGAACTATTATCAATTATGTCATCAAACTGATCCTTGTCTGTTTTTGAAGAATCATCCTTATTATCTTTAGAGCAGCTTCGGCAGGCAAAGAGAAGTGAAAAATTTCATGATCAACTCTAACACATTTTTCCAACAAATTTAATTTTCCCCTGTTTTGTTGTGTCCATGTTCAGCATTCAGTATCATGTCCCACTTCGCAGTGGGGAACAATATGAAGCTTATATTAGGAGAAATATCCTTTATAGAAAAGCTCTAAAATACAAAAATGCTTTTTTTTAAACACAAATCTTTCAGGAAATGGTGATATCAAACCCATTTGGTGACCTCAAACCCATGTTATTCAACACTGGCTAGTTTATGAATGTTGTTACTTGAACATAAGGATATTTCAAATACCAATGGTAGCTCAGTTCAGCTCAGCTAATTGGTTAAATCCTTGCAATATTGATTAGAACGTTGTGAGTTCAAATCACAGCACCACCAAGCAGGTACGGTTTTAGTTCAATTAATGAGATCAACATAAATTTGCTCTTGATAATCAATTCAATTCGTCTTTATTTGTATAGCTCTTTTAACAACGGACATTGCCTCAAAGCAGCTTTACCGAATATAAGAAATATATAACAAAAATTTCAAGATTAAATATTAGACTTATATTTAAATTTAGTTGTGGCAAGATGCCGTGATAGGACACAGAATCAAAAGGGAATCCATGCTCATTTGGATAATACGCGAGTTCTACAAAATAAATAAAAAACAATACAATTGTTAAAAACAAACAACCTGATGTTAATACAAAATTAAAACCATTATTGATATTTATTTTTTAAATATTAGGATCTTAACCATGCTAGCACATTTATACCAGCTGTCCCTGCACAAGTATGCTTGTGGGGTGAGAAAAAAGGTCTGTGGTCTTCAGTGAAAGCTCTATCAGTACAGCTGCTGTCTAGAGAGAAATGTCACTGCAAGACAGCAGTACATCAATTGGACCTCCTCTGACACACTGCAGAGAAACCAAAAAAGTGGAGTTTTTCTGAAGGTGGCTGTGCAGCTGCTCTCCTCCTATTAAAAATTGCTCTTTTTTGTCAGGATTCATGACCAGCTGTATCACACGAAAGATGTGGTGCCATTTCGCCTCGAAGGCATTGCTGTCCACTAGGAGAGAAAAAATCAGTGGCAGAACAAATCCTTTTGAAGAGTAGGCTGTGTAACCCATCTGAAAATATACAGTAATATACAGTAATATACATGTATTTAATATGAATTAGAATTGATGTAAACTATGAAAATAATTGTATAGCGTTTAAAATATCATACTTTTCAGAATTTCTCAAGTTATACATATTGTAAGATTTTTTTGAGATATGTTAAGCTAATAAAGCAACCTGTTTCTAGTGAATTGCTAATCTATGCTCAAAATGCACTCACAATTAATTAGATTTTATGGGGTCAGTTTTGTTGCCAGCATCTTAATTTTCTTCTTTTTTTATACTTGACTGTGAAAGTCCAACAATGACAAAAGTGTTTTGCGCCATTTAATACACTCTCTGGTCCTGCCTTGATCACACCCTGCCTTTGGTTTAGAGAATAAATTTCATTTAGTTCTGTATATTTGTACATATGAGTTGCTGCTGTATTCATAAAGACCGTGTTGTGCTCCACCATGGACTCTTTTTCAAAATCTGCTCATACCGAGCATCATTTTAACATTTAGTACTATTTGTCTTTACGCATGTCCTGTATTCTATAATGATTTATAATCATATCATCACTTAGATGACAGGTTCCCTTTTGAAACGGTTCAACTCAAGGTTTTTGCTTCATGATATCTTTCATAACTTCTTTAATTTCCAGCTTTCTGCACAACCTTGGCACCCCTGGTTAGTAAAGAAAGGGATTCAGGACACCAGATGAAGTCTTTGGAGAGTGTGACATGGTCAATGCTTATTTTCTCTCCTTTTTTTATTTTTATTTTTATCAATTGGAGTATGTCAGGGCTAAAAGTAACAAATGCAGTAAAGTAGTAAAAATGCCAAACAAAAGAAAATCAGCAATTTCAGAATTCATGGTTGTGAGTGCAAAAGAAGGCTTTATTCAAATGAAACAAAATCAGGTGGCTCAATATTTTTTAGCACCTATATTTTTTAACAGAACATTAATGCATTGTACCTGTTATCAAGTTGAATATTCATAAAAATCGTTTGTTCAAAAATTTCATTTTTAACCTTTAGACAGTTTTAAACAAATTATTCAGCAAATCCTCTCTCATAACAACTAGAAAAAATAATATTCAGATTTGAATTGAAAATTAAATGAGATGTGGCATTTGACATGAGAGGTGTTTTACAGTAACACACATGTTCATCACATACTCATTCTCACTGAATTAATCTTTTCTCCCAGGATTTGCTCAGAACCCAAATCTAATTACCAGATTCGGTTGAATAAAAATATGAGACACCGCCACTGTTATTGTTATTTGCCATCAGGGAGATTAATTAAAATTCTAATTAATAAGACTAAATATTGCCGTCACTTCACAGCACATCACTGGTGTGTAATTGCTTGGCAGAAAATACTGGAATGGTTTCAATGCAATTAATAACTGGCTTGTCACAAACTTGATTAATTTGACATCACATCTGTGGAATTGTGTTTAATAAAAAATGCCATCAAAAGCATAGAGGAGCAGCAACATAGGATAGCACATTTGGGTTGTTACTCTCTCTGGGTCCTTTGGGTTCTCTATCCTGGGGTTCTGTACTTGGCCTGAAGCCTTTTCCTAACAAAATGGTTCAAAAGTAGAGCCCTTGGAGAGTGATGAAGCTTTTATATTACAATGGTTCAGCACTACTACTTTTTGTAGTTGTATCCCTATGTAGATAACACTGTGGGGTTTTAAAACATGATTCTGAATAATTTACTTTAGAAAAGATCAAGGAATATTTGATGCAATTGGTGAAAGAATTCAAACTGAAATGAGAAACAAACAAATAAATAAGAAACTTTGTTGTTTAAATTTTACCATTTAAATATGTTGTATT
Organism: Tachysurus fulvidraco; assembly: GCF_022655615.1. Classification (NCBI taxonomy): domain Eukaryota; kingdom Metazoa; phylum Chordata; class Actinopteri; order Siluriformes; family Bagridae; genus Tachysurus; species Tachysurus fulvidraco. The sequence goes on along the minus strand of NC_062521.1, from coordinate 27,275,438 downwards.
TTCTTGTCTATATTTATAAAGAACCATCTATTGAAGAACCATGAAGTGAATTTGTAGAGTCTTTTTAAGTTCTTTGTTGAACCATTCATTTTAAGAGTTACCTTGGGCTGTAACTGGGAGATACATAATAATAAAACATTTACTGTAGACGAAGACTGATTGATAGCTCAGAGACCAATGGGTTAATAAACCATTGGAGAAAGTAACACCATATAAGATTCTTACTGTAATAACTTTTTTATGTAAATAAACTCTCCAAATGGTTCAGCACTGTAATAATAAGAACACGGTCTTAATTACATAAGCACATGAATTCTAATCCAGTCATTATCAGAAATATTGAAATCTGTCTAAACACCATTTAATAGTGTTTAAGGCACATCATAATCCATCTGGCAGATTTGGCAAAAGTATTACAAATCTGTTTACTGTAAATTAGGAGCTACTCTGCTGCAATATTTCAATTTGGGTGTTTCCGTCAAGGCCACAAATGCTGGAAGTGATTTTTATTCTACCAACTCGATTTCTGTTGAGAATACAGAGTGAACCTTTCACTTGACATATCACCACACAATGGCTTCAAACATGTCCTTGTCGATTGAGCAATGCCCTCAAGTTTAGTCATTACTTTTGAGTAACATCCATCACGGCTGCTTTCACACTCCCATATAATGGCGGCTTTCTCTCTACTGAGATGTCACTCGATTTCATTTGGGCAGTAACAGCTTTGTATCGCGCACAAGCACAGATTGCTCTAAATGAAGAATCATTCCTAAATTTGCATCTGAGTTGTAAACAATTATGAATATGAATGCGTAACAAGTAGACTAGCTAAATAATTTGTTTTGTGTTCAAGCTTTTAAGAAATGCAAAAAAGTGATGATATGAAAATAATATGTTTCAGTCAATACACTGCTCTCTGGGATTAGGGAGTTTTTCTTTAAAACAGTCCTGATAAGAGTCATCATCTTGGTAATTTGCAATGTTTCACTATACAATGATGTGGAAGCATTTAACAATACAAACTAACTCTTATCAGAAAAAGAGAAAATGTTCTTGCCATGTAGATGAAGTACACGTTCCTGTAATGACTAGCCTACCAAAGAGATTGAATAGAAGTATATAAGAATGCTTCTGAGCTAATATCTTAACAAACAATGGAGTATCTCTGGGTATCATTGACTCCTTAGTGCTAGATGATTTCTATTGAGAAGCACTGACAGCCAGACGGCTACCCATCAGTATTCACCCAGATACAATAGAAAACACAGACAAAACAGAGCCTTTATTTGTACTCTAAAGGACATACACTAGAGTTCCACTAATGATAGATTAACATCAGGAGATTTTTAAGGTAACACAATGCTGATCTCCATAATAGGATCCATGATGCTGGTGAAATTAATATGGCCCCCTAATGGTCAAGGAAATTGGCTAACTTATAGAGACAGAAAGGGCTGGGCTGAGAAGTGTCCTTGAAACCTTTTCCAGCAGAGAACAGGCTTTACTCATAATGCTCTTCATTAGGTATCAGTCAGTGTGCAGTATATTAAATAATAATACTCTCAGATTTACTAAATTCGACCACAAACTCATGATAATTTTTGCCCAATTACTTAAATAGCTCAACTGATAAACAACAACCAGATCAGACATTATATCAGTCTAATATCCTTCAAACTTCATCCCTCCTGCATTTAATGCATAGCAAAATTTGCTGCTCTAACTTCCTTGGTGTCTTACACTGAACTGAATCATCTCAGACTCATCTTCAAAGGATTTCTGCAAATGCTTGTTAACTAAACAACAATTTTTGCTAAGGAAATAGCAAAGTAAATGCTATTATGAACACTTCAGTAAAAGCACCCATGATTTGTGATACAAGGTCTTCATACACAGAGAATTAAGTAAAGTCAAATACAGAGAATGATGTGGCTTGAATTCCATATAAATTCCTAAAATGAATCTAAGTTTTGTAGTGGAAATTTTTACTTTAGAGAAGAACACATGAATCTGTCCTTCTAGGCTTCTGTATTTCCCATGGCTGGTAGTTATTGTGACTAGAGATTTCAGTTGTTTCTTCCTAAAACTGCCTTTAATCAGACCTTTCCCATGAGACCTTTTCTGTTCCCGTGGGATTAGCTTGGTCAGAAGATGAGCAGGCGATGCTTCTAAGCCAATGGTGGATGATGTTTTGGTTTTACATGTCCTGTTTCATTTTATTCCTGTCTATAAAATGCTGGTGTTATCAATAATGGAGGCCCTTCCTCTCTGATTTTACACGTAGAGTGTTGGGTCCTTCTGCAAAGCTGAACACAATAAACCGTGAAAACCTTTATACTCTTGCCCGTGCCTGTTGGTGTGATATTTTTATGCTTTAATTCTCTCGAACCTCAAAACTTCCACAACAGTTTCTTGTCAGACACATTTTGGCTTTTGGTTTCTGTCTTAAGAATATGACTCCTAAGAATGATATGTGCTAAAGCATGTACAGGAAATTGAATGAAATGAATAAACAACATGGTATTAATCAATCAGGGATACCATGTGTTCATGCATTGAGCTATGAGGCTCATTGTTTATTAAGTTATCTAGTGTAAATGAAATGTATTAGATAGCTACATTAGTTATCTTGTATTGAGTAGGATTGCAAGAAGAGCAAGATTTAAGAGAGATTCTGTCCATCAGTAAAGCAGTCACTAAAGTACATTTCATTGTTCTCATTGTACTGAATCCCTCATATTCAATGACCCATAGTGTTTGATCATCAAGCACAACATACTAGGAAAGATTGTTTTCACTCACCTAGCATAGACATTTATCTTTGTCTAACCAGCTCTTGCATTGCAGCGTTGATTTGCTGCTGCAAACACCTAATGCCGAGTTTTATTTTTTTTTAACTTAAGACCTACTTATGTCTTAGTTATAGGTAGTGTCTGTAGATCCTCCTTTTAATATTTTTGCAGTCTGTTTGCTTGTCATTATTTATTGTGAAATATGCACACACTGCTGTTGAGATGAGTAAATAAGAGATGCTAGATACCAATATTGGTATTGATTTGATGCCTCTTTAGCATGGGTGATAGATGGATTATCCAGAAATAATAGGGTAAGCGTGTGTACATAATGTGTCACGACGTGAAACAGGTTAGATCCAAATGCTGGTTTATTAGGCAATGTCCAAGACGGGCAAGGGTCACACATCAGGTAACAACAACATCAAAGGAAATCCAAAAGCAGAAGTCAATAGTCCAGGCGTAGGTCAGGGCAGGCAGCGAACGTTCACAAACACAAAAAACAAGCAAGGTCAAAAACGGGGAGGGAGGGAGGGAGGGAGGGAGGGAGACAGACAGACAGACAGACAGACAGCTCAGTATGAAGACAGTGCTAACAATACCTCGCAACATGAAAGAGTTCTGAGTGAGCTTAAATAGACCGGGTGATTACAGACAGGAAACAGGTGTGCTGTGCTATGAATAGTGGGAAATAGAGTCCTGATGCTCAAGTGCAGCAAATCCTCTGCAGGCCAGCAGATGGAGCCCACATGGCTCTCATAACATAATGTATGGGATGTTAGTAAATCGGGGCCTTCTTGTGCAGCAGTACAATGTTATGACAGTTGATACAGTATAGTGAGTGATTTTGAGGGATTTTTTGTTTGTCCTCACCGCAGATTGGGATAATTTTAATAGAGAGAGAGAGATTTATTTGTTTGACCAAAGAAATGTGATCTGTAGCTCTCTCTACATTGTACACCGGCACACCTATGGCATATGGGAATAGAGCTGAGTGTAACTTTAATCATAATTCACAGTTTAAAAAGCCTTGTCACTCCCCCTGCTCTAATAAAGCACTCAGAAATATGTGCCTTAAATTCACTTTCAACAAAGATTGAAGTGGCAGATAAAGCAACGCTTCACAGCTCACACCAGTCTCTAATTCACCATCCTGTCAAAGTTGACACACGGCCCATTATTTATACAGTAGCTCACCCACAGAACCACCAGTTTTAAAAAGCTCTCTAATGAACTGACATCAAATATTTAGAAAGGAAAATAAAGATGTTAGGTAAATGAGATGATGGCATAAAGTGGAAACAGAACAACTTGCCCTGTTTGATATTTCTTTACCATGAAAAATGGCTGAGGACAAAAAAAAACATAATAATAATGAATAATAACATGGAGGAAATGTCAAACAGCACTATCATGCCATTAAACCACAATGTGCAGATCAACAACTTTATTCCACACGTGAACAGCATACAGAAATGAGTTTAACCTCAAATTTCTGAAATCCACCAGCTAGAAACATCATTTTACTAGAGGTCTTCACAGTTCGTGTGAATTCAAGCGTCTCTGTGGGCTACTTTTATAATGATGACTGTTAAGGAAATTCATGCATAACAACGAGTGTAATTATATCTGTCCATCCATCCATCCAGTTAGGTCCATATATATTTGGACACAGGCACATATATTTTTTTTTTTAGGTATTTACTAAAACATATTCAAGCTATAGTTGTATAGTTGTATAGTGGGCTGAAAGTGCAGTCTCTAAGGTTTAATTTGAGGGTATTTAAATCCAAATTGGAGGAAGGATTTAGAAATTACAGCTCTTGAGAGTAGTCTCATAGAATTGCCATTGTGTTACTATTACGCATACCTCAGATAGTGCTTGTTATTGGTTATTTATTTTTTATTCATATATACACTATTATATACTGTCACGTGTCTGCCCCGCCTTCTCTGCTCCTCCCTGTCTCCACATCTGATCCTAATTGTCTCGTTGTCTTTTGTAAAAATGTGAGCCGCGTTGCCGATGGCAGCGCGGAATCATTGGTTACGTCTAGTCAAGGTTAGGTCTCATCATTTGTATTGTCTTAGTCCTCGTCTTTTACTGTCTTTGACTTTATCATTTATTAAACCCCATTCATTTGAAGCTATCCTGTGTACGGGTCCGTCTCCTTCCTTCCCTGGTTGTGACAGAATGATTCTGTCACAACCAGAACAACTTGGACGCAGCAGGATAGCTTCCAGCTCGGACTGGCTTTTTTTTCGTCATTATCCCCCTATTACCCCCCTATGTTCCGTCAGTCTTCCTAGATCCATTTTTATCGTTGTCTCTCCCTGGACTGTTCTGTCAGTCTTCCTAGATCCATTTTTATCGTTGTCTCTCCCTGGACTGTTCCGTCAGTCTTCCTGGACCTATTTTAATCGTCGTCTCCCCCAGACTGTTCCGTCAGTCTTCCTGGACCTTTTTTTCTTTTTTTTTCCGGTGCCCTGGGGCATCACCCCGCACCTTGCTCTGGTGAGGAACGCTGCTCCATTTCCGGTTCCGCCGAGGAGGACGTTGCCTCACTTCATTCACGGGGGGTGTTGCAGGCCCTATAGGAAGATTTTTCCCACCCTCCCTCCCTTTTCCTCAGTTTGTCGAGGCAAGGGTCTGGCCGCTGTTCGTCGGGGGTGGAACGCTGCTTGGCACGTTAGCTCGGCTGTAGACGTCGCTCAGCCCTTCAGCTCGGCTGTGGACTTTGCCCGGCCCTTCAGCTCTGATTCAGATGTCGCCTAGGCCCTTAAGCTTGGCTGTGGAAGTCTCTGGCTGCGCCGCCGTGTGCCCTGCTCCCCCCACCTGCCTCGCCGTATGCCTTGGCTCCCCTTGCCTACCTCGCTGTGTGCCTTACTCTCCCCACTGGCCTCGCCGTGGTCCTTGCTCCCCTCACCTGCCTTCACTGTGGTCCTTGCTCCCCCATCTGCCTTCGGCGTGGTCTGTGCTCCCCCATCTATCTCGCCATTTGCCTCGCCCCGGACCTTGTTAGGATTTGGCGTTTTGGGAGCCGAGCCTGGGGTGGGGTGGGGTGGGGGGTGGGGGGGGTCGTACTGTCAGGGATCAGCCCGGACTTCTGGCCATGTGTTATTGTTATTGTCGTTATCACGTGTCTGCCCCACCTTCATCTGCTCCTCCCTGTCTCCACACCTGATCCTAATTGTCTCATTGTCTCTTGTATAAATGTGAGCTGCGCTGCCACAGGAATCATTGGTTATGTCTAGTCAAGGTTGGGTCTTGTCATTTGTATTGTCTTAATTCTCATCTTTTACTGTCTTTGTCTTTATCATTATTTGTATTATATCATTAGCATTTATTAAACCCCATTCATTTGAAGCTATCCTGTGTATGGCTCTGTCTCCTTCCTTCCCTGGTTGTGATATATACATCATATACAATAACAATGACAAGAATATTTTTGTCATTATCATGAAATAATGCTCATAATTACAAAATAATTCACAGACGTATAAACGACGTTCATGAGGGCTAGATTTTTAACCCCTTTAAGCATTGTCCCCCTTTTGCAGCTTTTTCGCCTACATGACCTACCCAACAAAAAGTGGTACATCTCCCACATACTTTGACACACAGCTCACCAGGGTGAGCCTGGTCTCATTTGAAAGAAGAGATTCTCTAGTTTCAGAAACTAGTTTCAGATTGATTCTAGGCCTTACTGGCACAAAGTTACAGGGGTTTGAATGCAGGTTTTCATTTCCGCCTGGGTTGTTTACCTGATAAACTGATTAATCTTATTTTTCTGGAACATGTTAGGGACCAAATAACAACTGAGAGTCATAGCCACATGTCTTGGCTTTCTCCAAAAAAAATTTCAAGTCAAAAGACCCAAAAATGGCTTCAATAAAAATATTTTTCTACGGCCATGATCATCTGGTGCAGCGTTTTTGTGTACTTGTTTACTATATAACTTTGAAATAAAAGGCTGCAGGCTCAGTCTGAAAAGCCATAAACAAGCCTAGACTCTCTCTCTATCACTCTGGTGTGAAAACAGGCCTGTAACTTGACACCCTGAGCTGTGAGAGGGACAAAAGGTCAGGGATTACGCAAGAATTCTTCTGCGCATCCAGTTCACGCAGACACAGGCAAAGAATGTAAGGCATGTCATATACCGTTGGAATCGTCTGCTTATTGGCTAAACGGCTGTATAGGTCCCAGCCCATTTCATTGCTATTGGAAGGAGTAATTGTCAGTCAAAGGCGGGTTCCCAAAAATTAGGTCATGCCACCATTGGCTTCCCAGCCGTCTATCTCTGCCATACAAGCACCGATTGGCTCAAATGAGGGCTTATTTGATTCGTTAGGACCTGGGCTATAAACGTATGACGTAGTCTTTGAATTTTTGAATGTCCCAATTAGGAGTTAGAGCGGCAAAAGGAGATGATGGTGCACTTCTGTTTCCAGTTTTCAGAACACTAACGGAATATTTGCGACGCGACCAGAGCGTTTTGGATTAAAAGGCTTACAGATTTCAATTCCTTGGACCTGTGTGGATTATTTGTGTTGGAATATATTACCCCAGTGAAGAAAGAGACGCGTCTAAAGGTAAGGGAAAAACCGGTCTAGCGCCACCTAGGTCAGTTTTGTCCAAAATTTTTTTCTAATTGTATGAAGGCTGTGAATCATATTGTGCTTTGTGTATGGGCTTAAAAAATGATTGAGAGTATAAACTTTACTAGGTAAATAGGTTTTTTCGTGTTTTTGGAGGATTTGATGCTTTAAAGTTGAATTGAAGCTTGTTTCTGGGTCATCCCCTAGTGGTCACTTCTACTTCCGTGCCGTGCACGGCACAGCGACCCGTAAGAGGTTTTAATCCTATTTTAAATTTCTTTCTTCATTAGACACTATTTTCTTTGATGACTATCATTCAGTTCATCTTTTTTTCTGATTGATTTTCTTTTTTGACATACAAAAAAAATCTTCATCTGAAAAAACTGGAAGAAAGCTGTCTTAATGAAGCTTCACATTTCAAGAGACATTCATCAGAAATGATTGAAGAGAAAGATTAAATGTTCCCTGCAGAGATCAGCTGTATGAAATGACAAGATCATGTTACAGAAATGGATCACTGCTGCACTACTAACAAGAGCACATTGTCAACAATTCAAGTGCTCTATGTCTCTCTCTCTCTCTCTCTCTCTCTCTCTCTCTCTCTCTCTCTCTCTCTCTCTCTCTCTCTCTCTCTCTCTCTTTTCTCTCTCTCTCTCTCTCTTTCTCTCTCTCTTTACAACTGAATGATTTTCTGGCTGTAACTCTGATATAAAATGAGTTAGCCCTTGGTTCTCTCTTTTAGAGTGAGGCATGTCTTTTTCCTTCTGTTGATAACCTTACACAGAATTTTAGTGGATAACGTCAAATTTTAGATGATTATGAACAAGCACCTGAGGCATCTCAGAGAGCAGAAATGGGTTTAATATCACTATATACTGTGAAGATGACAGGAGAAAAGTTCCAAAAACTTAGGCTACGTAAAACAGAAAGAACTATAAAAAACTGCAAATTCTAAAAGCCCTTAGTGTCTACTTTCATGAGCTTCATATTAGCGACCACTGTGCAGTGTGACATGACAAAGAAATTCAATAGTGTTATCACAAGATTTGTCACCAGAGGATGGTATTTATTGTTAAATGTTTGATTTCATGTGCTAGTGGTGTTTAAACTTCATGTGATTTCATGTGAATGTGGAACCTAGAAAATTTGGATACACTCCGCAGGTGAACTATTATATTAGACTGTCTAAATAATCTGAATAATACACTGATTTATGACTCTTAGACTTGAGAGATTATCTGCTAATATTGAAATATGACCTCTGAATTATTTGTCCTTGCTGTGTGTTTGGCTTTCAGTGTGTTATCAGATCCGATCTCCAGTAGAGTTCCTTAATCCAATTAACAAAAACCTGCAAAAGCAATGCAGATATATATGAAACATAAATACAAAGATACAAACCTACATACAAATATACATCTCGTGTCTTTGCTGACAGGAGATGACTCCAAAGTCTCTGGATTTGTAAGTATCAGTGACACATCTGTCAGTCAGAAATTTAAAAGAAGAGCTTTAATGAAACTGCAATAAAATCAATTCTGGAAAGTGATGCCATGTGTCACATTAAGCTTTTAAAGTCAGCACCTATTTATATACTGTACTTAACTACAAGTATAGGTAATTTCCTGCTGCAAAAGAGACCAGTAACATCATTAAACCTAGTATAATTAAACTAAATGGTTCAATAAAGCACCTTTAACCTGAACTTACAGCATGGCAGAGAATCCAGAATGATGTCCTGCTGAAAAAAAAAATAGCCATGAAGCCAAAGTGGCCATTTCAGTGTCATAATGAATAGCAATTTATTTTTGCTGTGAAGACACAAGCTTTTATACTGCCATATAAGTATCCACAAGGTGTAGCAGGTTTAGTTAGAAGTCTCGATTTATTTGAAATATGAAACACGCTTTGAAACACGCTGTATTTTTTGTGCCACTTGTTTTCTTGTTAACTCTGAAAGAGATTAAAGTCATGATTGATGTCAGCAGCTGCAGGATCTGTGAGATCATTACAGAGAAAATGTGCTTTGGGAAATTTACACAACACAAGAGCTTGACACAAAAAAATTGTTTTGGCCGAAAGGTAATTTCCCTCTTAGAGAAGCACACTTTTTATTTCACTTTGTTATTTATGAAGGCCGGCAATTTCCATCCTGCAGTTTTGACACCGCTCGGGGGTTCACCTCTCAGAGGAAACGCCGTGTCCATGTCTATCTCATAAAGCCAAGGTCACACAGTCACAGCAGCTGGAATAAAACAGGGCATTGTGGGTAACTAAACAGTAGCTCTGGACTGTTCATTTTTACTGTCCTCTTAATTCTACAAAGCGGTAAGCCAGAAAACAATAATAAAGAGATAGAATATAATAAGAGAATAATTAAAATATATGTTTATTTGCAGCCACTTATAAAACTAATTCCATTGCATAGATGCCATTTGTGCCCCATAATAATACAAGTATGTATGTAAAGTAAAGGTAAAAATATTTTTCAATCCCTTCTTAAAAAAACACACCAGGCTTACAGCAAAACAAACACTGCTTCATGGATCATTGTTTCTGTCTCTGCAATCCAGAACAAGCTGCCACTGGAAATAAATATTTTTGAATGTAAAATACCTGCAGACAATATAAAATGAATACATTACAATGAATATAAAATAATGTTCAGTGTTTCAAAATAAACAAAAAGATGATCAATTATTACTTGATTTATCATCAAAACAGATTTTGTGTAGAGATTTAGAGCATCCAAATCGATATAGATTCTAGGTTTATGACACCAACAGGACAAGAAATAGGTAGAGAGAAAGTGTCTACAGAAGATATAATCCATGTAACAGCTTCATTAGTTTACAACAATTTAATCACAAAGAATAGAAGTTCTGAATGAGAGTGTGTGTGTGCCCTGCGATGGGTTGGCGCTCCGTCCAGGGAGTATCCTGCCACGATGCCTGATGACACCTGAGATAGGCACAGGCTCCCAGTGACCCGAGAAGTTCGGATAAGAGGTAAAAAAAATCAATGAATGAATAGCAGTACTCTTAAAAAAAAAAAAAATTAAACCAATTTGTCGGCAAGTAGATTCAAGTGTTTCAAGTAGTTAGTGTATAATGAAGACATAATTACTTTTAAAATACATTTGAACCAATTCATAAAGCTAGTCAGTAAGGAGTGTTAAAGGGATAGACAGTGTGTGTGTGAGAGAGAGAGAGACAGAGAGAGTCAGATAATGGGATGTTTTCAGTGATTAAACCAGAAAAAAAATGCATGGATAGCAAACAGAAGGAAAAAAAAATGACACAAAAAACTACAAAACTAAATATACACCATATGCAGGCCTGCTGCTGTTCTGATTAATGAGATCTCCTGCTGCTTGGTCACAACGCACTATCATGGATTTTCCTGATGATCCATTCAACTCTGTTCTAGATGCGTGTGTGAGGTACTCATTATTCTGAAACTCATGATAGAAATATAACAGGTTGAAATTTTTAAAAGCGATGAATAATAAGGAATTATTGGAAGGAAGGAATTAGGGTTAAGTCTATATATTTAGAAATTACTTATTAGTTCCTCATAAGCTCCTGGTTGCACAATTTCACATGACTACAAACTGTAGAAAGGACATTATTTAAGTTTACATTATGTATTCCAGTGTCACCCAAATGAGGAAGAGGTTCCCTGGCCGAGGTCACTGTTAGTGCCTTTTTTAAATCAGCAGTTGCAAATACAATCATGGACGGGGAAGCTAAACAACAGTAGTCCGTAGAAGAAATCCACTGCATTCTTGCACGCTGGTCCTTGGCAAAAGTCCAGAAGAAGTTGGATGGAGCTTTGAGAACAAATCCTGTCTTACAACAAATTCAGTGTGAGATGGCTGCAGCGGGGTTTGAGGAGACGATGCCTTTGACAAAAAAAAATCTCTTGGCGAATACATCCTGCAGTTTGGAAAGTACAAGGGGAAGTTTTTTCTGGTGGCTTCTTGGAAATGACATGAGTTACACCATCTACCTAATAAAGAACCTTCAGCAGGAAGAGGCCACAGGGGTCTTAATGGCAGAGGGACCCAGCAAGAGCGGTCTGTTATCCTTTGCTAATTATGCCCGCAGTTGTAATGAAATCCAGTCTCTTCTAGTGTTAATTTCGTCAGACGAGACGAGGCGAAATATGTTCATCAACAACAATTTTTTCATGACTCAGACGAGACGATGACAAGAGTGCACCGCTGTCCAAAAACGCTGACTAAGAATAAATTAACATGCATTATTGTTGACGAAAAAAGACGAGACGAAAATGTTTTGTATAAAATAAAAACTAAGATAAAATCTCTCTTCATTTTCGTCTACAATTGTCTCTGCTTTTTCAGTATCAATAAAGTAAAATATGAGATGTGCAGCCAAGTTCGAGTGTATGTACTGTTTAAACGAATGTTCTCAACTTGTCACTGATACTTTTGTGATTCACTGAGTTTTGACAAGTTTTATAGCCTTGATATTGTTTCTTATTCAAAAGTGGTGACAGAAAAAACTCAACACGCCCAACCTGAAACCTCTCCCCAAGCCCCTGTCACAATCACATCATAATCAAAATTAATAATTGGGCTTAAAAGCAAATGTATATGTAAGGGAATCAAGTTTACCAATTACATGTAATATTGCTCCAGATATCATCAATAATGGTGTGTGCAATACCATGTATAACTTGCATTAAGTTGGAAATTTAATGGTTATTTTAAAAAAGACTAAAATTTTTTGACTAAAACTAGACTAAAATGACGAGATTTTTAGTCGACTAAAACTTGACTAAGATACCTTGTAACGGTCCACGTGTAAGTTGCATGACGTCATCGGCGCGGTCTCACGAGAGCGGTAAACGGGGCAACACAAATGCAACAGAATATATTACCGGTGTACACAATAAGGTAATGCTTACTCTATACAACATTTTGGCATTAAGACATTGTCACCTTATGTGGCTCTGCTACAACCTTGAGTTTTCTTTTGACTAAAACTAGACTAAAATGACGAGACTTTTAGTCGACTAAAACTTGACTAACAAAAGATATGTGAATGAGTAAATATGACTAAAACTAACATGGACATTTGGCCCAAGACTAAGACTAAGACTAAATTAAAAATAGGTGATGAAATTAACACTAGTCTCTTCTCAGTTGTGTGTCCAAAAATCCAAGTGCACCCGCTGCCTCCTCGGAGAGTGAACAACTGGGTCTGCTTATATATTTGGACATTTCTCTCATCTACTATGGTGTATATAACTTATATTCTGTTATGATTTTGTATCTTTTCCTTCTTTTGACACCAGAAAATGCCCGTGCCCCTTCCCAAAGAGCTGATCTTTCTTGTACCGGAACAATCAACTTCCACACAATCTAAGAGACCGGTTTCAACTGCAGGTGTGTTTAGAGTCAGATTTGTTAGCAAATTGTAATGTTCACCTACCTTTACTGTTTAGCATTTAAAATCATATTTATAATCTCTCAATGCTTATCTGTTTTAGCAGACATCAGCTCCACAGACAGCTCTCCAGTCTGCAGGACACCTATAATTGAGGAATGTGGCAAAGATGGTAAGGTTGTTTCAGATGACCTGACATTGAAAACATTATGTTGTACTGAATCTGTTCTAATTTTAGATTGGATTGTTTATCCATCTTTTTTTTTTTTTTTTTTTTTAGAAAATCTCTCATCTTCAGATAACACTTCATACAGCTGAGGCATCACATGGTAAGATTGGATGCAGGTTGTTTTCTTTGTTTATTGTCCAACTTTTGAATAGATTTTTAATTACGATTTGTCTTCTCAGACTCATTAACCTCTGCCCTTGGCTCTTCAGTGTGCAGCCCTCCTCCTCTGCAACAGACACCTACAAGTAAGAAAGATTACTTTGTGTTTTTGTTATGGGGAATGAGTGATTGCCATAGTCAAGGTCTGTAGCTATAATTGGAAAATCATTATTTTGTCTTTTTATTACAGCCATTTCTAGAGGCCCTCCTACACAACTTCTTGACTATGGTTATGATACACCCAAATTTCTTGACTTCTGAGAGCTTAGAGAAAATTGTTGAGGGCATCATGGAAAGGCAAAAACAGCAGCAGCAACAGCAACCAGAGCAGAGAAAGCAGAAAAAACGTGTCTTGCCTGGGGACAGCCAAAGACTTGCTATGAGAACGATGGCTCCTCTGTCCACTTTTTAATCAACAAGGCCCTTTCAGATATTTCTACTGCTCTACAAAGGTCTTTAAAGCTTAAAGTGGTGAAGGACTAACAAACCCCAGAATGGCATTTCAAGACTTTATGGAAACCGAGTTCTTTCAGAGAGAACTTGCATCCACAAACAACCGGGTGGAAGAGAAAAGACAGCAAAAGCACAAGAGGCCTGAAGCTCACCATGTTGGATGCCTGTGTAGGTTGTGTAAGATGTAACTAAAACAGGGCCCAAACAGTCCACACCTACATACAGACTTCCCTGGAATAACTGGGAAATATGTTTACTCTCCTTCAAAAGTCTTTTCCATTTACCAGCATCAGGGGATGGAAAAAAATTACCTGGAAGGAGTTTCAGAAGTCTGCATTTTATGACATGGAAAGACAGAGATGGGTGGCAGAAAGAAGAAACTAAAAATAAATGTTGTAAATTTCCTTTCAAATGCAGTAAACATTATGTAAATATATTTTCTAACAAAGTTTTAATCTATTAATGTTGCATTAATATGTATGTGCAGTCTTGCATGTGTTTTTTATATAGTGTTTTACTCCTTTAAAGTGTTTAGAATGCCAAATAAACATAATGATTAACAGTGATTTCTTTGATTTAGTGCGTCTCACTTTACAGAATGTTATATATTATTCAGAAATGTGTTAAATATATGTATTTGTGTTTATAGATCACAAAGTAGTGTGCAGAATTATTTTCAAAGTTGCACTGAGTGGGATTCAAACCGAAGTCTAGACAGATTATTTTAATTAATAAAAATTGACCTTGACGTACATTTAGCACCTGGGAGAGCAGCAGAAATGTTTCAACTTGATTGGCTGGCACTCTGTTCCAACTATACACGAGCACCTCAAGCATAAGTCAATTTGTGTGCCACTGACAGTTTGTACACCTTGATGTGCTGCGCTATTAATTTGCAAATTCATTAACATGCGACTAGCCTGTTTCTAAAATTTGTAAGAGTGCACTTAACCAGGATTCTCAAGTTTTGAAAACAGGCAAGCGTGACATCTCCACACACACCCCAAAGGGGGGTGGGGGGGATAGTGTTGTGTTTGGTAAGGATCACTGATCGCACACTAATTTTTGTGTGTGTGTGTGTTTGTGTGTGTGTGTGTGTGAGTGTGAGTGAGAGAGAGACAGACAGACAGACAGACAGTTACGTCCCAAGCATTGCTCGCGTCTCTAGGGGTTTTAGGACCTAACATATGAGAAGAGCATAACCCGGACCCTGCCACAGCACCACATCAACAACGTTCCGTATTGAATCTGAAAGGTTTAATTAAGCATCTGGATTTAAAAAAAAAAAAAAAAAAAAATCAGTTCAAGTTCAACTGAGGAAGGGAACAAAATCTCAGAAGGGGTCAAAAGCCAAAATAACAAACAAAAGTTCACTGCCTGGGAAGTGGAAATCTTGATAATCTAGAACACAAAGTATATAACTTATGATTTTGTATCTTTTCCTTCTTTTGACACCAGAAAATGCCCGTGCACCTTCCCAAAGAGCTGATCTTTCTTGTACCGGAACAATCAACTTCCACACAATCTAAGAGACCAGTTTTAACTGCAGGTGTGTTTAGAGTCAGATTTGTTAGCAAATTGTCATGTTCACCTGATGGGAAGTGGAAATCGTGATAATCTAGAACACAAAAGTAAAATAAATAACAGATACCTGAACTCACTCCCTAAGTAACACAAAACAGGAGAAAACAAGGATTCACAAAATAAAGTGGCACCCACCTCCCTACCATTCCGGAGATTACACACGATAACAAAAGAACAATCAGAACCAAAGTCACTGATCACTAACATTGGATAATAAACACAACATGGAATTCAATATGGCGTGCTGGGCAGAACACAGATCATGCTCTTGGAGAAAAAAAGGTCTTGCTGACTGAGCTTTCTGCTATGCTTTTAAACTCCTTTCCTTCCGGGTTGGTAAACAGGTGCAGCTGGGAGGAAGCAATTAGGTGAACTGAGAGAAGACAGTGGGAGGAGCCACAGGAGAGCAGGAGACAACACAACAGCAACCACAAGACAAGACAAAATATACGTCTTTGGACGTAACACAGAGAGAGAGAGAGATAGAGATTATGAATGGTGTTGTTTATTGTGTTTGTTGAGAGAGTTTGTAGGACCCGTGTTAATATAGGATCAGCTTTCCAGCGCTGGAGAGAACTGAAGGAGAAGGAAGTTGGACGCATATTCACAGATTGGAGTTTCCCGAATCAATAACTCCTGAGCTAAACGCTGTTACTACACAAATAACACCTCTTTTCTATCGTAGTAATATAAATAGGCAGCTACAACTGCGTTTTGCTACAAAACAGCGTTTAGCTCAGGAGTTATTGACTCGGGAAACTATGAAAAATGAATTTTTTTTCATTGGTTGTTGCATTAAATCTTACCCAGATGGTGCTATTTTCTGATTGGCTTGTTTGTAGCCTCTTTTTTTGATTGGCTGATAAGTGTCAGGATCGACTAAGATGTGAATTGCGCATGACTCCTGCCCGATTCCATAGAGACAGCGGTGCGGACTGATACATTGTGGGCGCTGCAGCATATTAAATATATAATAAATAGTCAAGCAGCATGGAAGCCTCCAGGAGCCTAGTCTGGGAGCATCGGCAACGCTTGCATTAAGTAGGTTTTCGTCCAACAAGCTGTCTCAAAAGCCAGCTGTGCATTGGCCGGGAATCGAACCCGGGCCTCAGCATGGCAAGTAAGAGTTCTTGCAATGACCCAACAATGCCTAGAAGAAGAGCTCCAGGACGCCGCCGAGTGCGTTTTAACCACACTTTTAACGGTTCTTCTCAGGATAGTCCGTCGGCCTCTTACAAGTCTGTTTAATAAATTTGATGCACAAGTTCCTTTCTGAGTCCCTTTTCCTTGTATAATCGAGCAGCATGGAAGCCTCAAGGAGCCTAGTCTGAGCAGCATCGGCAACGCTTGCGTGAAGAAGGTTTTCGTGAAGAAGGCTTTCGTCCAACAAGCTGCCTCAAAAGCTGGCTGTGCATTGGCCGGGAATCAAACCCGGGCCTCCCGCGTGGCAGGCAAGAATTCTACCACTGAACCACCAATGCCTTCGTTACAAGGTCAGGTACCCCTTCGGCAGAGGTGGCCAGCACTTTTAATGGTTCTACTCAAACTACGTCTGTTTTGTACTTGACCCGGTTTATCTTTTCCTTCTGCGGCAGCGATTTGCTCAACTCCACGGCGCTCTGGTCCACGAGTTCGGAAGGCGGCCATGGCTGTCCGTAGGTCTTGCGGCTGTTTACCCTGTTATCGATTTGACCCCTTTTTTGCTCTGATTGAGCTATGATCACGGTTCAGCCATATGAGCACAGTTAGACACTCATATGTGCTTCGTGTTTTCTTTGCAAATTCGCCAACTTGCTGGGAATCTGTTCATCAAATTTGAAAGAGAGCACCTTAAGCATAAGTCAATTCTGGTTGAGCTATGATCGCGGTTCAGCCGTACGAGCAGAGTAGACATTCATATGTGCTTCGGGCTTTCTTTGCAAATGAGCCAACTTGCTGTGATTCTGTTCATCAAATTTGAAAGAGAGCACCTTTAGCATAAGTCAATTTGAGCACCACTGACAGTTTCTACACCTTGATGTGCTGCGCTATTATTTTGCAAATACATCAACATGCAATAAGTTCATAAAATTTGTAAGAGTGCACTTTTCCCTAAAGTCCCATGTGCAGCAGAGCTGCGCTGTTACCCACTGCAGCCAAAGTTTGTATGTCTTTATGTAGTGTCCTTTCTATTTTCAACAGAATTGTCTGGCACTCACTGTTTTAATCAGCTTTAAAAGAGCACTCCTCAGCATCCTTGTAGTATCGAGCAGCGTGAAACGGCTAAAGAAGCCTCGTAAGAGCAGAATTGGTGACGTTTGTAAGATGCTTCCCCGGTGAAGGCTCTTGGCACACACGCCGACCCATAAGCTTGCACTGAATAAAATCCCAGGCCTTCAGCATGGCAAGCAAGAGTTCTTGCAATGACCCAACAATTCCAAGAAGAAGAGCTCCAGGACGCCGCCGAGTGCGATTGACCAGACTTTTAACGGTTCTTCTCAGGATAGTCCGTCGGCCTCTTAAAAGTCTGTTTAATAAATTTGATGCACAAGTTCCTTTCTGAGTCCATTTTCCTTGTATAATCGAGCAACATGGAAGCCTCAAGGAGCCTAGTCTGAGCAGCATCGGCAACGCTTGCGTGAAGAAGGTTTTCGTGAAGAAGGCTTTGGTCCAACAAGCTGCCTCAAAAGCCGGCTGTGCATTGGCCGGGAATCGAACTCGGGCCTCAGCATGGCAAGCAAGAGTTCTTGCAATGACCCAACAATGCCAAGAAGAAGAGCTCCAGGACGCCGCCGAGTGCGATTGTCCAGACTTTTAACGGTTCTTCTCAGGATAGTCCGTCGGCCTCGTAAGAGTCTGTTTAAAAAATTTGATGCACAAGTTCCTTTCTGAGTCCCTTTTCCTTGTATAATCGAGCAGCATGGAAGCCTCAAGGAGCCTAGTATGAGCAGCATCGGCAACGCTTGCGTGAAGAAGGTTGTCGTGAAGAAGGCTTTCGTCCAACAAGCTGCCTCAAAAGCCAGCTGTGCATTGGCCGGGAATCGAACCCGGGCCTCAGCATAGCAAGCAAGAGTTTTTGCAATGACCCAACAATGCCTAGAAGAGGAGCTCCAGGACACCGCAGAGTGCGATTGACCACACTTTTAACGGTTCCTCTCAGGATAGTCCGTCGGCCTCTTAAGATTCTGTTTAAAAAAATTGATGCACAAGTTCCTTTCTGAGTCCCTTTTCCTTGTATTATCGAGCAGCATGGAAGCCTCAAGGAGCCTAGTCATAGCAGCATCGGCAACGCTTGCGTGAAGAAGGTTTTCGTGAAGAAGGCTTTCGTCCAACAAGGTGCCTCAAAAGCCGGCTGTGCATTGGCCGGGAATCGAACCCGGGCCTCAGCATGGCAAACAAGAGTTCTTGCAATGACCCAACAATGCCTAGAAGAAGAGCTCCAGGACGCCGCCGAGTGCGATTGACCAGACTTTTAACGGTTCTTCTCAGGATAGTCCGTCGGCCTCTTAAGAGTCTGTTTAAAAAATTTGATGAACAAGTTCCTTTCTGTGTCCCTTTTCCTTGTATAATCGAGCAGCAAGGAAGCCTCAAGGAGCCTAGTCTGAGCAGCATCGGCAACGCTTGCGTGAAGAAGATTTTCGTCCAACAAGCTGCCTCAAAAGCCGGCTGTGCATTGGCCGGGAATCAAACCCGGGCCTCCCGCGTGGCAGGCAAGAATTCTACCACTGAACCACCAATGCCTTCGTTACAAGGTCAGGTACCCCTTCGGCAGAGGTGGCCGGCACTTTTAATGGTTCTACTCAAACTACGTCTGTTTTGTACTTGACCCGGTTTATCTTTTCCTTCTGCGGCAGCGATTTGCTCAACTCCACGCCGCTCTGGTCCACGAGTTCCGAAGGCGGCCATGGCTGTCCGTAGGTCTTGCGGCTGTTTACCCTGTTATCGATTTGACCCCTTTTTTGCTCTGATTGAGCTATGATCGCGGTTCAGCCATATGAGCACAGTTAGGCACTCATATGTGCTTCGTGTTTTCTTTGCAAATTCGCCAACTTGCTGGGAATCTGTTCATCAAATTTGAAAGAGAGCACCTTAAGCATAAGTCAATTCTGGTTGAGCTATGATCGCGGTTCAGCCGTACGAGCAGAGTAGACATTCATATGTGCTTCGGGCTTTCTTTGCAAATGAGCCAACTTGCTGTGAATCTGTTCATCAAATTTGAAAGAGAGCACCTTTAGCATAAGTCAATTTGAGCACCACTGACAGTTTCTACACCTTGATGTGCTGCGCTATTAATTTGCAAATACATCAACATGCGATTAGTTCATAAAATTTGTAAGAGTGCACTTTTCCCTAAAGTCCCATGTGCAGCAGAGCTGTGCTGTTACCCACTTCAGCCAAAGTTTGTATGTCTTTATTTAGTGTCCTTTCTATTTTCAACAGACTTGTCTGGCACTCACTGTTTTAATCAGCTTTAAAAGAGCACTCCTCAGCAACCTTGTATTATCGAGCAGCGTGGAACGGCTAAAGAAGCCTCGTAAGAGCAGAATTGGTGACGTTTGTAAGATGCTTTCCCGGTGAAGGCTCTTGGCACACACGCCGACCCATAAGCTTGCACTGAATAAAATCCCAGGCCTTCAGCATGGCAAGCAAGAGTTCTTGCAATGACCCAACAATGCCAAGAAGAAGAGCTCCAGGACGCCGCCGAGTGCGATTGACCATACTTTTAAGGGTTCTTCTCAGGATAGTCCGTCGGCCTCTTAAGAGTCTGTTTAATAAATTTGATGCACAAGTTCCTTTCTGAGTCCCTTTTCCTTGTATAATCGAGCAGCATGGAAGCCTCAAGGAGCCTAGTCTGAGCAGCATCGGCAACGCTTGCGTGAAGAAGGTTTTCGTGAAGAAGGCTTTCGTCCAACAAGCTGCCTCAAAAGCCGGCTGTGCATTGGCCGGGAATCGAACCCGGGCCTCAGCATGGCAAACAAGAGTTCTTGCAATGACCCAACAATGCCTAGAAGAAGAGCTCCAGGACGCCGCCGAGTGCGATTGACCAGACTTTTAACGGTTCTTCTCAGGATAGTCCGTCGGCCTCTTAAGAGTCTGTTTAATAAATTTAATGCACAAGTTCCTTTCTGAGTCCCTTTTCCTTGTATAATCGAGCAGCAAGGAAGCCTTAAGGAGCCTAGTCTGAGCAGCATCGGCAACGCTTGCGTGAAGAAGGTTTTCGTGAAGAAGGCTTTCGTCCAACAAGCTGCCTCAAAAGCCGGCTGTGCATTGGCCGGGAATCGAACCCGGGCCTCCCGCGTGGCAGGCAAGAATTCTACCACTGAACCACCAATGCCTTCGTTACAAGGTCAGGTACCCCTTCGGCAGAGGTGGCCAGCACTTTTAATGGTTCTACTCAAACTACGTCTGTTTTGTACTTGACCCGGTTTATCTTTTCCTTCTGCGGCAGCGATTTGCTCAACTCCACGCCGCTCTGGTCCACGAGTTCCGAAGGCGGCCATGGCTGTCCGTAGGTCTTGCGGCTGTTTACCCTGTTATCGATTTGACCCCTTTTTTGCTCTGATTGAGCTATGATCGCGGTTCAGCCATATGAGCACAGTTAGACACTCATATGTGCTTCGTGTTTTCTTTGCAAACTCCCCAACTTGCTGGGAATCTGTTCATCAAATTTGAAAGAGAGCACCTTAAGCATAAGTCAATTCTGGTTGAGCTATGATCGCGGTTCAGCCGTACGAGCAGAGTAGACATTCATATGTGCTTCGGGCTTTCTTTGCAAATGAGCCAACTTGCTGTGATTCTGTTCATCAAATTTGAAAGAGAGCACCTTTAGCATAAGTCAATTTGAGCACCACTGACAGTTTCTACACCTTGATGTGCTGCGCTATTATTTTGCAAATACATCAACATGCGATAAGTTCATAAAATTCGTAAGAGTGCACTTTTCCCTAAAGTCCCATGTGCAGCAGAGCTGCGCTGTTACCCACTGCAGCCAAAGTTTGTATGTCTTTATGTAGTGTCCTTTCTATTTTCAACAGAATTGTCTGGCACTCACTGTTTTAATCAGCTTTAAAAGAGCACTCCTCAGCATCCTTGTAGTATCGAGCAGCGTGAAACGGCTAAAGAAGCCTCGTAAGAGCAGAATTGGTGACGTTTGTAAGATGCTTCCCCGGTGAAGGCTCTTGGCACACACGCCGACCCATAAGCTTGCACTGAATAAAATCCCAGGCCTTCAGCATGGCAAGCAAGAGTTCTTGCAATGACCCAACAATTCCAAGAAGAAGAGCTCCAGGACGCCGCCGAGTGCAATTGACCAGACTTTTAACGGTTCTTCTCAGGATAGTCCGTCGGCCTCTTAAAAGTCTGTTTAATAAATTTGATGCACAAGTTCCTTTCTGAGTCCATTTTCCTTGTATAATCGAGCAACATGGAAGCCTCAAGGAGCCTAGTCTGAGCAGCATCGGCAACGCTTGCGTGAAGAAGGTTTTCGTGAAGAAGGCTTTGGTCCAACAAGCTGCCTCAAAAGCCGGCTGTGCATTGGCCGGGAATCGAACTCGGGCCTCAGCATGGCAAGCAAGAGTTCTTGCAATGACCCAACAATGCCAAGAAGAAGAGCTCCAGGACGCCGCCGAGTGCGATTGTCCAGACTTTTAACGGTTCTAATCAGGATAGTCCGTCGGCCTCGTAAGAGTCTGTTTAAAAAATTTGATGCACAAGTTCCTTTCTGAGTCCCTTTTCCTTGTATAATCGAGCAGCATGGAAGCCTCAAGGAGCCTAGTATGAGCAGCATCGGCAACGCTTGCGTGAAGAAGGTTGTCGTGAAGAAGGCTTTCGTCCAACAAGCTGCCTCAAAAGCCGGCTGTGCATTGGCCGGGAATCGAACCCGGGCCTCAGCATAGCAAGCAAGAGTTTTTGCAATGACCCAACAATGCCTAGAAGAGGAGCTCCAGGACACCGCAGAGTGCGATTGACCACACTTTTAACGGTTCCTCTCAGGATAGTCCGTCGGCCTCTTAAGATTCTGTTTAAAAAATTTGATGCACAAGTTCCTTTCTGAGTCCCTTTTCCTTGTATTATCGAGCAGCATGGAAGCCTCAAGGAGCCTAGTCATAGCAGCATCGGCAACGCTTGCGTGAAGAAGGTTTTCGTGAAGAAGGCTTTCGTCCAACAAGGTGCCTCAAAAGCCGGCTGTGCATTGGCCGGGAATCGAACCCGGGCCTCAGCATGGCAAACAAGAGTTCTTGCAATGACCCAACAATGCCTAGAAGAAGAGCTCCAGGACGCCGCCGAGTGCGATTGACCAGACTTTTAACGGTTCTTCTCAGGATAGTCCGTCGGCCTCTTAAGAGTCTGTTTAAAAAATTTGATGAACAAGTTCCTTTCTGTGTCCCTTTTCCTTGTATAATCGAGCAGCAAGGAAGCCTCAAGGAGCCTAGTCTGAGCAGCATCGGCAACGCTTGCGTGAAGAAGATTTTCGTCCAACAAGCTGCCTCAAAAGCCGGCTGTGCATTGGCCGGGAATCAAACCCGGGCCTCCCGCGTGGCAGGCAAGAATTCTACCACTGAACCACCAATGCCTTCGTTACAAGGTCAGGTACCCCTTCGGCAGAGGTGGCCGGCACTTTTAATGGTTCTACTCAAACTACGTCTGTTTTGTACTTGACCCGGTTTATCTTTTCCTTCTGCGGCAGCGATTTGCTCAACTCCACGCCGCTCTGGTCCACGAGTTCCGAAGGCGGCCATGGCTGTCCGTAGGTCTTGCGGCTGTTTACCCTGTTATCGATTTGACCCCTTTTTTGCTCTGATTGAGCTATGATCGCGGTTCAGCCATATGAGCACAGTTAGACACTCATATGTGTTTCGTGTTTGCTTTGCAAATTCGCCAACTTGCTGGGAATCTGTTCATCAAATTTGAAAGAGAGCAACTTAAGCATAAGTCAATTCTGGTTGAGCTATGATCGCGGTTCAGGAGTACGAGCAGAGTAGACATTCATATGTGCTTCGGGCTTTCTTTGCAAATGAGCCAACTTGCTGTGATTCTGTTCATCAAATTTGAAAGAGAGCACCTTTAGCATAAGTCAATTTGAGCACCACTGACAGTTTCTGCACCTTGATGTGCTGCGCTATTAATTTGCAAATACATCAACATGCGATTAGTTCATAAAATTTGTAAGAGTGCACTTTTCCCTAAAGTCCCATGTGCAGCAGAGCTGTGCTGTTACCCACTGCAGCCAAAGTTTGTATGTCTTTATGTAGTGTCCTTTCTATTTTCAACAGACTTGTCTGGCACTCACTGTTTTAATCAGCTTTAAAAGAGCACTCCTCAGCAACCTTGTATTATCGAGCAGCATGGAACGGCTAAAGAAGCCTCGTAAGAGCAGATTTGGTGACGTTTGTAAGATGCTTCCCCGGTGAAGGCTCTTGGCACACACGCCGACCCATAAGCTTGCACTGAATAAAATCCCAGGCCTTCAGCATGGCAAGCAAGAGTTCTTGCAATGACCCAACACTGCCAAGAAGAAGAGCTCCAGGACGCCGCCGAGTGCGATTGACCACACTTTTAACGGTTCTTCTCAGGATAGTCCGTCGGCCTCTTAAGAGTCTGTTTAAAAAACTTGATGCACAAGTTCCTTTCTGAGTCCCTTTTCCTTGTATTATCGAGCAGCATGGAAGCCTCAAGGAGCCTAGTCTGAGCAGCATCGGCAACGCTTGCGTGAAGAAGGTTTTCGTGAAGAAGGCTTTCGTCCAACAAGCTGCCTCAAAAGCCGGCTGTGCATTGGCCGGGAATCGAACCCGGGCCTCAGCATGGCAAACAAGAGTTCTTGCAATGACCCAACAATGCCTAGAAGAAGAGCTCCAGGACGCCGCCGAGTGCGATTGACCAGACTTTTAACGGTTCTTCTCAGGATAGTCCGTCGGCCTCTTAAGAGTCTGTTTAAAAAACTTGATGCACAAGTTCCTTTCTGAGTCCCTTTTCCTTGTATTATCGAGCAGCATGGAAGCCTCAAGGAGCCTAGTCTGAGCAGCATCGGCAACGCTTGCGTGAAGAAGGTTTTCGTGAAGAAGGCTTTCGTCCAACAAGCTGCCTCAAAAGCCGGCTGTGCATTGGCCGGGAATCGAACCCGGGCCTCAGCATGGCAAACAAGAGTTCTTGCAATGACCCAACAATGCCTAGAAGAAGAGCTCCAGGACGCCGCCGAGTGCGATTGACCAGACTTTTAACGGTTCTTCTCAGGATAGTCCGTCGGCCTCTTAAGAGTCTGTTTAATAAATTTGATGCACAAGTTCCTTTCTGAGTCCCTTTTCCTTGTATAATCGAGCAGCATGGAAGCCTCAAGGAGACTAGTCTGAGCAGCATCGGCAACGCTTGCGTGAAGAAGGTTTTCGTGAAGAAGGCTTTCGTCCAACAAGCTGCCTCAAAAGCCGGCTGTGCATTGGCCGGGAATCGAACCCGGGCCTCCCGCGTGGCAGGCGAGAATTCTACCACTGAACCACCAATGCCTTCGTTACAAGGTCAGGTACCCCTTCGGCAGAGGTGGCCGGCACTTTTAATGGTTCTACTCAAACTACGTCTGTTTTGTACTTGACCCGGTTTATCTTTTCCTTCTGCGGCAGCGATTTGCTCAACTCCACGCCGCTCTGGTCCACGAGTTCCGAAGGCGGCCATGGCTGTCCGTAGGTCTTGCGGCTGTTTACCCTGTTATCGATTTGACCCCTTTTTTGCTCTGATTGAGCTATGATCGCGGTTCAGCCATATGAGCACAGTTAGACACTCATATGTGCTTCGTGTTTGCTTTGCAAATTCGCCAACTGGCTGGGAATCTGTTCATCAAATTTGAAAGAGAGCACCTTAAGCATAAGTCAATTCTGGTTGAGCTATGATCGCGGTTCAGCCGTACGAGCAGAGTAGACATTCATATGTGCTTCGGGCTTTCTTTGCAAATGAGCCAACTTGCTGTGATTCTGTTCATCAAATTTGAAAGAGAGCACCTTTAGCATAAGTCAATTTGAGCACCACTGACAGTTTCTACACCTTGATGTGCTGCGCTATTAATTTGCAAATACATCAACATGCGATTAGTTCATAA
This sequence comes from Tachysurus fulvidraco, assembly GCF_022655615.1. Lineage (NCBI taxonomy): Eukaryota > Metazoa > Chordata > Actinopteri > Siluriformes > Bagridae > Tachysurus > Tachysurus fulvidraco. The sequence continues at coordinate 27,250,142 of NC_062521.1, read as the reverse complement.
AATTTGTAAGAGTGCACTTTTCCCTAAAGTCCCATGTGCAGCAGAGCTGTGCTGTTACCCACTGCAGCCAAAGTTTGTATGTCTTTATGTAGTGTCCTTTCTATTTTCAACAGACTTGTCTGGCACTCACTGTTTTAATCAGCTTTAAAAGAGCACTCCTCAGCAACCTTGTATTATCGAGCAGCGTGGAACGGCTAAAGAAGCCTCGTAAGAGCAGAATTGGTGACGTTTGTAAGATGCTTCCCCGGTGAAGGCTCTTGGCACACACGCCGACCCATAAGCTTGCACTGAAAAAAATCCCAGGCCTTCAGCATGGCAAGCAAGAGTTCTTGCAATGACCCAACAATGCCTAGAAGAAGAGCTCCAGTACGCCTTCGAGTGCGATTGACCACACTTTTAACGGTTCTTCTCAGGATAGTCCGTCGGCCTCTTAAGAGTCTGTTTAAAAAACTTGATGCACAAGTTCCTTTCTGAGTCCCTTTTCCTTGTATTATCGAGCAGCATGGAAGCCTCAAGGAGCCTAGTCTGAGCAGCATCGGCAACGCTTGCGTGATGAAGGTTTTCGTGAAGAAGGCTTTCGTCCAACAAGCTGCCTCAAAAGCCGGCTGTGCATTGGCTGGGAATCGAACCCGGGCCTCAGCATGGCAAACAAGAGTTCTTGCAATGACCCAACAATGCCTAGAAGAAGAGCTCCAGGACGCCGCCGAGTGCGATTGACCACACTTTTAACGGTTCTTCTCAGGATAGTCCGTCGGCCTCTTAAGAGTCTGTTTAATAAATTTGATGCACAAGTTCCTTTCTGAGTCCCTTTTCCTTGTATAATCGAGCAGCAAGGAAGCCTCAAGGAGCCTAGTCTTAGCAGTATCGGCAACGCTTGCGTGAAGAAGGTTTTCGTGAAGAAGGCTTTCGTCCAACAAACTGCCTCAAAAGCCTGCTGTGCATTGGCCGGGAATCGAACCCGGGCCTCCCGCTTGGCAGGCGAGAATTCTACCACTGAACCACCAATGCCTTCGTTACAAGGTCAGGTACCTCTTCGGCAGAGGTGGCCGGCACTTTTAATGGTTCTACTCAAACTACGTCTGTTTTGTACTTGACCCGGTTTATCTTTTCCTTCTGCGGCAGCGATTTGCTCAACTCCACGCCGCTCTGGTCCACGAGTTCCGAAGGCGGCCATGGCTGTCCGTAGGTCTTGCGGCTGTTTACCCTGTTATCGATTTGACCCCTTTTTTGCTCTGATTGAGCTATGATCGCGGTTCAGCCATATGAGCACAGTTAGACACTCATATGTGCTTCGTGTTTGCTTTGCAAATTCGCCAACTGGCTGGGAATCTGTTCATTAAATTTGAAAGAGAGCACCTTAAGCATAAGTCAATTCTGGTTGAGCTATGATCGCGGTTCAGCCGTACGAGCAGAGTAGACATTCATATGTGCTTCGGGCTTTCTTTGCAAATGAGCCAACTTGCTGTGATTCTGTTCATCAAATTTGAAAGAGAGCACCTTTAGCATAAGTCAATTTGAGCACCACTGACAGTTTCTGCACCTTGATGTGCTGCGCTATTAATTTGCAAATACATCAACATGCGATTAGTTCATAAAATTTGTAAGAGTGCACTTTTCCCTAAAGTCCCATGTGCAGCAGAGCTGTGCTGTTACCCACTGCAGCCAAAGTTTGTATGTCTTTATGTAGTGTCCTTTCTATTTTCAACAGACTTGTCTGGCACTCACTGTTTTAATCAGCTTTAAAAGAGCACTCCTCAGCAACCTTGTATTATCGAGCAGCGTGGAACGGCTAAAGAAGCCTCGTAAGAGCAGAATTGGTGACGTTTGTAAGATGCTTCCCCGGTGAAGGCTCTTGGCACACATGCCGACCCATAAGCTTGCACTGAATAAAATCCCAGGCCTTCAGCATAGCAAGCAAGAGTTCTTGCAATGACCCAACAATGCCAAGAAGAAGAGCTCCAGGACGCCGCCGAGTGCGATTTACCAGACTTTTAACGGTTCTTCTCAGGATAGTCCGTCTGCCTCTTAAGAGTCTGTTTAATAAATTTAATGCAGAAGATCCATTCTGAGTCCTTTTTCCTTGTATAATCGAGCAGCATGGAAGCCTCAAGGAGACTAGTCTGAGCAGCATCGGCAACGCTTGCGTGAAGAAGGTTGTCGTGAAGAAGGCTTTCGTCCAACAAGCTGCCCCAAAAGCCGGCTGTGCATTGGCCGGGAATCGAACCCGGGCCTCAGCATGGCAAACAAGAGTTCTAGCAATGACCCAACAATGCCTAGAAGAAGAGCTCCAGGACGCCGCCGAGTGTGATTGACCAGACTTTTAACGGTTCTTCTCAGGATAGTCCGTCTGCCTCTTAAGAGTCTGTTTAATAAATTTGATGCACAAGTTCCATTCTGAGTCCTTTTTCCTTGTATAATCGAGCAGCATGGAAGCCTCAAGGAGACTAGTCTGAGCAGCATCGGCAACGCTTGCGTGAAGAAGGTTTTCGTACAACAAGCTGCCTCAAAAGCCGGCTGTGCATTGGCCAAGAATCGAACCCGGGCCTCAGCATGGCAAACAAGAGTTCTTGCAATGACCCAACAATGCCTAGAAGAAGAGCTCCAGGACGCCGCCGAGTGCGATTGACCAGACTTTTAACGGTTCTTCTCAGGATAGTCCGTCGGCCTCTTAAGAGTCTGTTTAAAAAATTTGATGCACAAGTTCCTTTCTGAGTCCCTTTTCCTTGTATAATCGAGCAGCATGGAAGCCTCAAGGAGCCTAGTCTGAGCAGCATCGGCAACGCTTGCGTGAAGAAGGTTTTCGTGAAGAAGGCTTTCGTCCAACAAGCTGCCTCAAAAGCCGGCTGTGCATTGGCCGGGAATCGAACCGAAAGAGAGCACCTTTAGCATAAGTCAATTTGAGCACCACTGACAGTTTCTACACCTTGATGTGCTGCGCTATTAATTTGCAAATACATCAACATGCAATTAGTTCATAAAATTCGTGTGCCATGTGCAGCAGAGCTGCGCTGTTACCCACTGCAGCCAAAGTTTGTATGTCTTTATGTAGTGTCATTTCTATTTTCAACAGACTTGTCTGGCATATCGAGCAGCGTGGAACGGCTAAAGAAGCCTCGTAAGAGCACAATTGGTGACGTTTGTAAGATGCTTCCCCGGTAAAGGCTCTTGGCACACACGCCGACCCATAAGCTTGCACTGAAAAAAATCCCAGGCCTTCAGCATGGCAAACAAGAGTTCTTGCAATGACCCAACAATGCCAAGAAGAAGAGCTCCAGGACGCCGCCGAGTGCGATTGACCACACTTTTAACGGTTCTTCTCAGGATAGTCCGTCGGCCTCTTAAGAGTCTGTTTAATAAATTTGATGCACAAGTTCCTTTCTGAGTCCCTTTTCCTTGTATAATCGAGCAGCAAGGAAGCCTCAAGGAGCCTAGTCTTAGCAGTATCGGCAACGCTTGCGTGAAGAAGGTTTTCGTGAAGAAGGCTTTCGTCCAACAAGCTGCCTCAAAAGCCTGCTGTGCATTGGCCGGGAATCGAACCCGGGCCTCCCGCGTGGCAGGCGAGAATTCTACCACTGAACCACCAATGCCTTCTTTACAAGGTCAGGTACCTCTTCGGCAGAGGTGGCCGGCACTTTTAATGGTTCTACTCAAACTACGTCTGTTTTGTACTTGACCCGGTTTATCTTTTCCTTCTGCGGCAGCGATTTGCTCAACTCCACGCCGCTCTGGTCCACGAGTTCCGAAGGCGGCCATGGCTGTCCGTAGGTCTTGCGGCTGTTTACCCTGTTATCGATTTGACCCCTTTTTTGCTCTGATTGAGCTATGATCGCGGTTCAGCCATATGAGCACAGTTAGACATTCATATGTGCTTCGGGCTTTCTTTGCAAATGAGCCAACTTGCTGTGATTCTGTTCATCAAATTTGAAAGAGAGCACCTTTAGCATAAGTCAATTTGAGCACCACTGACAGTTTCTACACCTTGATGTGCTGCGCTATTAATTTGCAAATACATCAACATGCGATTAGTTCATAAAATTTGTAAGAGTGCACTTTTCCCTAAAGTCCCATGTGCAGCAGAGCTGTGCTGTTACCCACTGCAGCCAAAGTTTGTATGTCTTTATGTAGTGTCCTTTCTATTTTCAACAGACTTGTCTGGCACTCACTGTTTTAATCAGCTTTAAAAGAGCACTCCTCAGCAACCTTGTATTATCGAGCAGCGTTGAACGGCTAAAGAAGCCTCATAAGAGCAGAATTGGTGACGTTTGTAAGATGCTTCCCCGGTAAAGGCTCTTGGCACACACGCCGACCCATAAGCTTGCACTGAAAAAAATCCCAGGCCTTCAGCATGGCAAACAAGAGTTCTTGCAATGACCCAACAATGCCTAGAAGAAGAGCTCCAGGACGCCGCCGAGTGCGATTGACCACACTTTTAACGGTTCTTCTCAGGATAGTCCGTCGGCCTCTTAAGAGTCTGTTTAATAAATTTGATGCACAAGTTCCTTTCTGAGTCCCTTTTCCTTGTATAATCGAGCAGCAAGGAAGCCTCAAGGAGCCTAGTCTTAGCAGTATCGGCAACGCTTGCGTGAAGAAGGTTTTCGTGAAGAAGGCTTTCGTCCAACAAGCTGCCTTAAAAGCCTGCTGTGCATTGGCCGGGAATCGAACCCGGGCCTCCCGCGTGGCAGGCGAGAATTCTACCACTGAACCACCAATGCCTTTGTTACAAGGTCAGGTACCTCTTCGGCAGAGGTGGCCGGCACTTTTAATGGTTCTACTCAAACTACGTCTGTTTTGTACTTGACCCGGTTTATCTTTTCCTTCTGCGGCAGCGATTTGCTCAACTCCACGCCGCTCTGGTCCACGAGTTCCGAAGGCGGCCATGGCTGTCCGTAGGTCTTGCGGCTGTTTACCCTGTTATCGATTTGACCCCTTTTTTGCTCTGATTGAGCTATGATCGCGGTTCAGCCATATGAGCACAGTTAGACACTCATATGTGCTTCGTGTTTGCTTTGCAAATTCGCCAACTGGCTGGGAATCTGTTCATTAAATTTGAACGAGAGCACCTTAAGCATAAGTCAATTCTGGTTGAGCTATGATCGCGGTTCAGCCGTATGAGCAGAGTAGACATTCATATGTGCTTCGGGCTTTCTTTGCAAATGAGCCAACTTGCTGTGATTCTGTTCATCAAATTTGAAAGAGAGCACCTTTAGCATAAGTCAATTTGAGCACCACTGACAGTTTCTGCACCTTGATGTGCTGCGCTATTAATTTGCAAATACATCAACATGCGATTAGTTCATAAAATTTGTAAGAGTGCACTTTTCCCTAAAGTCCCATGTGCAGCAGAGCTGTGCTGTTACCCACTGCAGCCAAAGTTTGTATGTCTTTATGTAGTGTCCTTTCTATTTTCAACAGACTTGTCTGGCACTCACTGTTTTAATCAGCTTTAAAAGAGCACTCCTCAGCAACCTTGTATTATCGAGCAGCGTGGAACGGCTAAAGAAGCCTCGTAAGAGCAGAATTGGTGACGTTTGTAAGATGCTTCCCCGGTGAAGGCTCTTGGCACACATGCCGACCCATAAGCTTGCACTGAATAAAATCCCAGGCCTTCAGCATAGCAAGCAAGAGTTCTTGCAATGACCCAACAATGCCAAGAAGAAGAGCTCCAGGACGCCGCCGAGTGCGATTGACCAGACTTTTAACGGTTCTTCTCAGGATAGTCCGTCTGCCTCTTAAGAGTCTGTTTAATAAATTTAATGCAGAAGATCCATTCTGAGTCCTTTTTCCTTGTATAATCGAGCAGCATGGAAGCCTCAAGGAGACTAGTCTGAGCAGCATCGGCAACGCTTGCGTGAAGAAGGTTGTCGTGAAGAAGGCTTTCGTCCAACAAGCTGCCCCAAAAGCCGGCTGTGCATTGGCCGGGAATCGAACCCGGGCCTCAGCATGGCAAACAAGAGTTCTAGCAATGACCCAACAATGCCTAGAAGAAGAGCTCCAGGACGCCGCCGAGTGTGATTGACCAGACTTTTAACGGTTCTTCTCAGGATAGTCCGTCTGCCTCTTAAGAGTCTGTTTAATAAATTTGATGCACAAGTTCCATTCTGAGTCCTTTTTCCTTGTATAATCGAGCAGCATGGAAGCCTCAAGGAGACTAGTCTGAGCAGCATCGGCAACGCTTGCGTGAAGAAGGTTTTCGTACAACAAGCTGCCTCAAAAGCCGGCTGTGCATTGGCCGGGAATCGAACCCGGGCCTCAGCATGGCAAACAAGAGTTCTTGCAATGACCCAACAATGCCTAGAAGAAGAGCTCCAGGACGCCGCCGAGTGCGATTGACCAGACTTTTAACGGTTCTTCTCAGGATAGTCCGTCGGCCTCTTAAGAGTCTGTTTAAAAAATTTGATGCACAAGTTCCTTTCTGAGTCCCTTTTCCTTGTATAATCGAGCAGCATGGAAGCCTCAAGGAGCCTAGTCTGAGCAGCATCGGCAACGCTTGCGTGAAGAAGGTTTTCGTGAAGAAGGCTTTCGTCCAACAAGCTGCCTCAAAAGCCGGCTGTGCATTGGCCGGGAATCGAACCCGGGCCTCAGCATGGCAAACAAGAGTTCTTGCAATGACCCAACAATGCCTAGAAGAAGAGCTCCAGGACGCCGCCGAGTGCGATTGACCAGACTTTTAAGAGTTCTTCTCAGGATAGTCCGTCGGCCTCTTAAGAGTCTGTTTAAAAAATTTGATGCACAAGTTCCTTTCTGAGTCCCTTTTCCTTGTATAATCGAGCAGCATGGAAGCCTCAAGGAGACTAGTCTGAGCAGCATCGGCAACGCTTGCGTGAAGAAGGTTTTCGTGAAGAAGGCTTTCGTCCAACAAGCTACCTCAAAAGCCGGCTGTGCATTGGCCGGGAATCTAACCGGGCCTCCCGCGTGGCAGGCGAGAATTCTACCACTGAACCACCAATGCCTTCGTTACAAGGTCAGGTACCCCTTCGGCAGAGGTGGCCGGCACTTTTAATGGTTCTACTCAAACTACGTCTGTTTTGTACTTGACCCGGTTTATCTTTTCCTTCTGCGGCAGCGATTTGCTCAACTCCACGCCGCTCTGGTCCACGAGTTCCGAAGGCGGCCATGGCTGTCCGTAGGTCTTGCGGCTGTTTACCCTGTTATCGATTTGACCCCTTTTTTGCTCTGATTGAGCTATGATCGCGGTTCAGCCATATGAGCACAGTTAGACACTCATATGTGCTTCGTGTTTGCTTTGCAAATTCGCCAACTGGCTGGGAATCTGTTCATCAAATTTGAAAGAGAGCACCTTAAGCATAAGTCAATTCTGGTTGAGCTATGATCGCGGTTCAGCCGTACGAGCAGAGTAGACATTCATATGTGCTTCGGGCTTTCTTTGCAAATGAGCCAACTTGCTGTGATTCTGTTCATCAAATTTGAAAGAGAGCACCTTTAGCATAAGTCAATTTGAGCACCACTGACAGTTTCTACACCTTGATGTGCTGCGCTATTAATTTGCAAATACATCAACATGCGATTAGTTCATAAAATTTGTAAGAGTGCACTTTTCCCTAAAGTCCCATGTGCAGCAGAGCTGTGCTGTTACCCACTGCAGCCAAAGTTTGTATGTCTTTATGTAGTGTCCTTTCTATTTTCAACAGACTTGTCTGGCACTCACTGTTTTAATCAGCTTTAAAAGAGCACTCCTCAGCAACCTTGTATTATCGAGCAGCGTGGAACGGCTAAAGAAGCCTCGTAAGAGCAGAATTGGTGACGTTTGTAAGATGCTTCCCCGGTGAAGGCTCATGGCACACACGCCGACCCATAAGCTTGCACTGAATAAAATCCCAGGCCTTCAGCATGGCAAGCAAGAGTTCTTGCAATGACCCAACAATGCCTAGAAGAAGAGCTCCAGGACGCCGCCGAATGCGATTGACCACACTTTTAACGGTTCTTCTCAGGATAGTCCGTCGGCCTCTTAAGAGTCTGTTTAAAAAATTTGATGCACAAGTTCCTTTCTGAGTCCCTTTTCCTTGTATAATCGAGCAGCATGGAAGCCTCAAGGAGCCTAGTCTGAGCAGCATCGGCAACGCTTGCGTGAAGAAGGTTTTCGTGAAGAAGGCTTTCGTCCAACAAGCTGCCTCAAAAGCCGGCTGTGCATTGGCCTGGAATCGAACCCGGGCTTCCCGCGTGGCAGGCGAGAATTCTACCACTGAACCACCAATGCCTTCGTTACAAGGGCAGGTACCCCTTCGGCAGAGGTGGCCGGCACTTTTAATGGTTCTACTCAATCTATGTCTGTTTTGTACTTGACCCGGTTTATCTTTTCCTTCTGCGGCAGCGATTTGCTCAACTCCACGCCGCTCTGGTCCACGAGTTCCGAAGGCGGCCATGGCTGTCCGTAGGTCTTGCGGCTGTTTACCCTGTTATCGATTTGACCCCTTTTTTGCTCTGATTGAGCTATGATCGCGGTTCAGCCATATGAGCACAGTTAGACACTCATATGTGCTTCGTGTTTGCTTTGCAAATTCGCCAACTGGCTGGGAATCTGTTCATCAAATTTGAAAGAGAGCACCTTAAGCATAAGTCAATTCTGGTTGAGCTATGATCGCGGTTCAGCCGTACGAGCAGAGTAGACATTCATATGTGCTTCGGGCTTTCTTTGCAAATGAGCCAACTTGCTGTGATTCTGTTCATCAAATTTGAAAGAGAGCACCTTTAGCATAAGTCAATTTGAGCACCACTGACAGTTTCTGCACCTTGATGTGCTGCGCTATTAATTTGCAAATACATCAACATGCGATTAGTTCATAAAATTTGTAAGAGTGCACTTTTCCCTAAAGTCCCATGTGCAGCAGAGCTGTGCTGTTACCCACTGCAGCCAAAGTTTGTATGTCTTTATGTAGTGTCCTTTCTATTTTCAACAGACTTGTCTGGCACTCACTGTTTTAATCAGCTTTAAAAGAGCACTCCTCAGCAACCTTGTATTATCGAGCAGCGTGGAACGGCTAAAGAAGCCTCGTAAGAGCAGAATTGGTGACGTTTGTAAGATGCTTCCCCGGTGAAGGCTCATGGCACACACGCCGACCCATAAGCTTGCACTGAATAAAATCCCAGGCCTTCAGCATGGCAAGCAAGAGTTCTTGCAATGACCCAACAATGCCTAGAAGAAGAGCTCCAGGACGCCGCCGAGTGCGATTGACCACACTTTTAACGGTTCTTCTCAGGATAGTCCGTCGGCCTCTTAAGAGTCTGTTTAAAAAACTTGATGCACAAGTTCCTTTCTGAGTCCCTTTTCCTTGTATTATCGAGCAGCATGGAAGCCTCAAGGAGCCTAGTCTGAGCAGCATCGGCAACGCTTGCGTGAAGAAGGTTTTCGTGAAGAAGGCTTTCGTCCAACAAGCTGCCTCAAAAGCCGGCTGTGCATTGGCCGGGAATCGAACCCGGGCCTCAGCATGGCAAACAAGAGTTCTTGCAATGACCCAACAATGCCTAGAAGAAGAGCTCCAGGACGCCGCCGAGTGCGATTGACCAGACTTTTAACGGTTCTTCTCAGGATAGTCCGTCGGCCTCTTAAGAGTCTGTTTAATAAATTTGATGCACAAGTTCCTTTCTGAGTCCCTTTTCCTTGTATAATCGAGCAGCATGGAAGCCTCAAGGAGCCTAGTCTGAGCAGCATCGGCAACGCTTGCGTGAAGAAGGTTTTCGTGAAGAAGGCTTTCGTCCAACAAGCTGCCTCAAAAGCCTGCTGTGCATTGGCCGGGAATCGAACCCGGGCCTCCCGCGTGGCAGGCGAGAATTCTACCACTGAACCACCAATGCCTTCGTTACAAGGTCAGGTACCCCTTCGGCAGAGGTGGCCGGCACTTTTAATGGTTCTACTCAAACTACGTCTGTTTTGTACTTGACCCGGTTTATCTTTTCCTTCTGCGGCAGCGATTTGCTCAACTCCACGCCGCTCTGGTCCACGAGTTCCGAAGGCGGCCATGGCTGTCCGTAGGTCTTGCGGCTGTTTACCCTGTTATCGATTTGACCCCTTTTTTGCTCTGATTGAGCTATGATCGCGGTTCAGCCATATGAGCACAGTTAGACACTCATATGTGCTTCGTGTTTGCTTTGCAAATTCGCCAACTGGCTGGGAATCTGTTCATTAAATTTGAAAGAGAGCACCTTAAGCATAAGTCAATTCTGGTTGAGCTATGATCGCGGTTCAGCCGTACGAGCAGAGTAGACATTCATATGTGCTTCGGGCTTTCTTTGCAAATGAGCCAACTTGCTGTGATTCTGTTCATCAAATTTGAAAGAGAGCACCTTTAGCATAAGTCAATTTGAGCACCACTGACAGTTTCTGCACCTTGATGTGCTGCGCTATTAATTTGCAAATACATCAACATGCGATTAGTTCATAAAATTTGTAAGAGTGCACTTTTCCCTAAAGTCCCATGTGCAGCAGAGCTGTGCTGTTACCCACTGCAGCCAAAGTTTGTATGTCTTTATGTAGTGTCCTTTCTATTTTCAACAGACTTGTCTGGCACTCACTGTTTTAATCAGCTTTAAAAGAGCACTCCTCAGCAACCTTGTATTATCGAGCAGCGTGGAACGGCTAAAGAAGCCTCGTAAGAGCAGAATTGGTGACGTTTGTAAGATGCTTCCCCGGTGAAGGCTCTTGGCACACACGCCGACCCATAAGCTTGCACTGAATAAAATCTCAGGCCATCAGCATAGCAAGCAAGAGTTCTTGCAATGACCCAACAATGCCAAGAAGAAGAGCTCCAGGACGCCGCCGAGTGCGATTGACCAGACTTTTAACGGTTCTTCTCAGGATAGTCCGTCTGCCTCTAAAGAGTCTGTTTAATAAATTTGATGCACAAGTTCCATTCTGAGTCCTTTTTCCTTGTATAATCGAGCAGCATGGAAGCCTCAAGGAGACTAGTCTGAGCAGCATCGGCAACGCTTGCGTGAAGAAGGTTTTCGTGAAGAAGGCTTTCGTCCAACAAGCTGCCTCAAAAGCCGGCTGTGCATTGGCCGGGAATCGAACCCGGGCCTCAGCATGGCAAACAAGAGTTCTAGCAATGACCCAACAATGCCTAGAAGAAGAGCTCCAGGACGCCGCCGAGTGTGATTGACCAGACTTTTAACGGTTCTTCTCAGGATAGTCCGTCTGCCTCTTAAGAGTCTGTTTAATAAATTTGATGCACAAGTTCCATTCTGAGTCCTTTTTCCTTGTATAATCGAGCAGCATGGAAGCCTCAAGGAGACTAGTCTGAGCAGCATCGGCAACGCTTACGTGAAGAAGGTTTTCGTCCAACAAGCTGCCTCAAAAGCCGGCTGTGCATTGGCCGGGAATCGAACCCGGGCCTCAGCATGGCAAACAAGAGTTCTTGCAATGACCCAACAATGCCTAGAAGAAGAGCTCCAGGACGCCGCCGAGTGCGATTGACCAGACTTTTAACGGTTCTTCTCAGGATAGTCCGTCGGCCTCTTAAGAGTCTGTTTAAAAAATTTGATGCACAAGTTCCTTTCTGAGTCCCTTTTCCTTGTATAATCGAGCAGCATGGAAGCCTCAAGGAGCCTAGTCTGAGCAGCATCGGCAACGCTTGCGTGAAGAAGGTTTTCGTGAAGAAGGCTTTCGTCCAACAAGCTGCCTCAAAAGCCGGCTGTGCATTGGCCGGGAATCGAACCGAAAGAGAGCACCTTTAGCATAAGTCAATTTGAGCACCACTGACAGTTTCTACACCTTGATGTGCTGCGCTATTAATTTGCAAATACATCAACATGCAATTAGTTCATAAAATTCGTGTCCCATGTGCAGCAGAGCTGCGCTGTTACCCACTGCAGCCAAAGTTTGTATGTCTTTATGTAGTGTCATTTCTATTTTCAACAGACTTGTCTGGCATATCGAGCAGCGTGGAACGGCTAAAGAAGCCTCGTAAGAGCAGAATTGGTGACGTTTGTAAGATGCTTCCCCGGTGAAGGCTCATGGCACACACGCCGACCCATAAGCTTGCACTGAATAAAATCCCAGGCCTTCAGCATTGCAAGCAAGAGTTCTTGCAATGACCCAACAATGCCTAGAAGAAGAGCTCCAGGACGCCGCCGAGTGCGATTGACCAGACTTTTAACGGTTCTTCTCAGGATAGTCCGTCGGCCTCTTAAGAGTCTGTTTAATAAATTTGATGCACAAGTTGCTTTCTGAGTCCCTTTTCCTTGTATAATCGAGCAGCATGGAAGCCTCAAGGAGACTAGTCTGAGCAGCATCGGCAACGCTTGCGTGAAGAAGGTTTTCGTGAAGAAGGCTTTCGTCCAACAAGCTGCCTCAAAAGCCTGCTGTGCATTGGCCGGGAATCGAACCCGGGCCTCCCGCGTGGCAGGCGAGAATTCTACCACTGAACCACCAATGCCTTCGTTACAAGGTCAGGTACCCCTTCGGCAGAGGTGGCCGGCACTTTTAATGGTTCTACTCAAACTACGTCTGTTTTGTACTTGACCCGGTTTATCTTTTCCTTCTGCGGCAGCGATTTGCTCAACTCCACGCCGCTCTGGTCCACGAGTTCCGAAGGCGGCCATGGCTGTCCGTAGGTCTTGCGGCTGTTTACCCTGTTATCGATTTGACCCCTTTTTTGCTCTGATTGAGCTATGATCGCGGTTCAGCCATATGAGCACAGTTAGACACTCATATGTGCTTCGTGTTTGCTTTGCAAATTCGCCAACTGGCTGGGAATCTGTTCATCAAATTTGAAAGAGAGCACCTTAAGCATAAGTCAATTCTGGTTGAGCTATGATCGCGGTTCAGCCGTACGAGCAGAGTAGACATTCATATGTGCTTCGGGCTTTCTTTGCAAATGAGCCAACTTGCTGTGATTCTGTTCATCAAATTTGAAAGAGAGCACCTTTAGCATAAGTCAATTTGAGCACCACTGACAGTTTCTGCACCTTGATGTGCTGCGCTATTAATTTGCAAATACATCAACATGCGATTAGTTCATAAAATTTGTAAGAGTGCACTTTTCCCTAAAGTCCCATGTGCAGCAGAGCTGTGCTGTTACCCACTGCAGCCAAAGTTTGTATGTCTTTATGTAGTGTCCTTTCTATTTTCAACAGACTTGTCTGGCACTCACTGTTTTAATCAGCTTTAAAAGAGCACTCCTCAGCAACCTTGTATTATCGAGCAGCATGGAACGGCTAAAGAAGCCTCGTAAGAGCAGATTTGGTGACGTTTGTAAGATGCTTCCTCGGTGAAGGCTCTTGGCACACACGCCGACCCATAAGCTTGCACTGAATAAAATCCCAGGCCTTCAGCATGGCAAGCAAGAGTTCTTGCAATGACCCAACAATGCCAAGAAGAAGAGCTCCAGGACGCCGCCGAGTGCGATTGACCAGACTTTTAACGGTTCTTCTCAGGATAGTCCGTCTGCCTCTAAAGAGTCTGTTTAATAAATTTGATGCACAAGTTCCATTCTGAGTCCTTTTTCCTTGTATAATCGAGCAGCATGGAAGCCTCAAGGAGACTAGTCTGAGCAGCATCGGCAACGCTTGCGTGAAGAAGGTTTTCGTGAAGAAGGCTTTCGTCCAACAAGCTGCCTCAAAAGCCGGCTGTGCATTGGCCGGGAATCGAACCCGGGCCTCAGCATGGCAAACAAGAGTTCTTGCAATGACCCAACAATGCCCAGAAGAAGAGCTCCAGGACGCCGCCGAGTGCGATTGACCAGACTTTTAACGGTTCTTCTCAGGATAGTCCGTCGGCCTCTAAAGAGTCTGTTTAAAAAATTTGATGCACAAGTTCCTTTCTGAGTCCCTTTTCCTTGTATAATCGAGCAGCATGGTCTTGCAATGACCCAACAATGGCAGAAGAAGAGCTCCAGGACGCCGCCGAGTGCGATTGACCAGACTTTAACGGTTCTTCTCAGGATAGTCCGTCGGCCTCTTAAGAGTCTGTTTAAAAATCTTGATGCACAAGTTCCTTTCTGAGTCCCTTTTCCTTGTATTATCGAGCAGCATGGAAGCCTCAAGGAGCCTAGTCATAGCAGCATCGGCAACGCTTGCGTGAAGAAGGTTTTCGTGAAGACGGCTTTCGTCCAACAAGGTGCCTCAAAAGCCGGCTGTGCATTGGCCGGGAATCGAACCCGGGCCTCAGCATGGCAAACAAGAGTTCTTGCAATGACCCAACAATGCCTAGAAGAAGAGCTCCAGGACGCCGCCGAGTGCGATTGACCAGACTTTTAACAGTTCTTCTCAGGATAGTCCGTCGGCCTCTTAAGAGTCTGTTTAAAAAATTTGATGCACAAGTTCCTTTCTGAGTCCCTTTAACTTGTATAATCGAGCAGCATGGAAGCCTCAAGGAGACTAGTCTGAGCAGCATCGGCAACGCTTGCGTGAAGAAGGTTTTCGTGAAGAAGGCTTTCGTCCAACAAGCTGCCTCAAAAGCCGGCTGTGCATTGGCCGGGAATCGAACCCGGGCCTCCCGCGTGGCAGGCGAGAATTCTACCACTGAACCACCAATGCCTTCGTTACAAGGTCAGGTACCCCTTCGGCAGAGGTGGCCGGCACTTTTAATGGTTCTACTCAAACTACGTCTGTTTTGTACTTGACCCGGTTTATCTTTTCCTTCTGCGGCAGCGATTTGCTCAACTCCACGCCGCTCTGGTCCACGAGTTCCGAAGGCGGCCATGGCTGTCCGTAGGTCTTGCGGCTGTTTACCCTGTTATCGATTTGACCCCTTTTTTGCTCTGATTGAGCTATGATCGCGGTTCAGCCATATGAGCACAGTTAGACACTCATATGTGCTTCGTGTTTGCTTTGCAAATTCGCCAACTGGCTGGGAATCTGTTCATCAAATTTGAAAGAGAGCACCTTAAGCATAAGTCAATTCTGGTTGAGCTATGATCGCGGTTCAGCCGTACGAGCAGAGTAGACATTCATATGTGCTTCGGGCTTTCTTTGCAAATGAGCCAACTTGCTGTGATTCTTTTCATCAAATTTGAAAGAGAGCACCTTTAGCATAAGTCAATTTGAGCACCACTGACAGTTTCTGCACCTTGATGTGCTGCGCTATTAATTTGCAAATACATCAACATGCGATTAGTTCATAAAATTTGTAAGAGTGCACTTTTCCCTAGAGTCCCATGTGCAGCAGAGCTGTGCTGTTACCCACTGCAGCCAAAGTTTGTATGTCTTTATGTAGTGTCCTTTCTATTTTCAACAGACTTGTCTGGCACTCACTGTTTTAATCAGCTTTAAAAGAGCACTCCTCAGCAACCTTGTATTATCGAGCAGCGTTGAACGGCTAAAGAAGCCTCATAAGAGCAGAATTGGTGACGTTTGTAAGATGCTTCCCCGGTGAAGGCTCTTGGCACACACGCCGACCCATAAGCTTGCACTGAATAAAATCCCAGGCCTTCAGCATGGCAAGCAAGAGTTCTTGCAATGACCCAACAATGCCAAGAAGAAGAGCTCCAGGACGCCGCCGAGTGCGATTGACCAGACTTTTAACGGTTCTTCTCAGGATAGTCTGTCGGCCTCTTAAGAGTCTGTTTAAAAAATTTGATGCACAAGTTCCTTTCTGAGTCCCTTTTCCTTGTATAATCGAGCAGCATGGAAGCCTCAAGGAGACTAGTCTGAGCAGCATCGGCAACGCTTGCGTGAAGAAGGTTTTCGTCCAACAAGCTGCCTCAAAAGCCAGCTGTGCATTGGCCGGGAATCGAACCCGGGCCTCCCGCGTGGCAGGCGAGAATTCTACCACTGAACCACCAATGCCTTCGTTACAAGGACAGGTACCCCTTCGGCAGAGGTGGCCGGCACTATTAATGGTTCTACTCAAACTATGTCTGTTTTGTACTTGACCCGGTTTATCTTTTCCTTCTGCGGCAGCGATTTGCTCAACTCCACGCCGCTCTGGTCCACGATTTCCGAAGGCGGCCATGGCTGTCCGTAGGTCTTGCGGCTGTTTACCCTGTTATCGATTTGACCCCTTTTTTGCTCTGATTGAGCTATGATCGCGGTTCAGCCATATGAGCACAGTTAGACACTCATATGTGCTTAGTGTTTGCTTTGCAAATTCGCCAACTGGCTGGGAATCTGTTCATCAAATTTGAAAGAGAGCACCTTAAGCATAAGTCAATTCTGGTTGAGCTATGATCGCGGTTCAGCCGTACGAGCAGAGTAGACATTCATATGTGCTTCGGGCTTTCTTTGCAAATGAGCCAACTTGCTGTGATTCTGTTCATCAAATTTGAAAGAGAGCACCTTTAGCATAAGTCAATTTGAGCACCACTGACAGTTTCTGCACCTTGATGTGCTGCGCTATTAATTTGCAAATACATCAACATGCGATTAGTTCATAAAATTTGTAAGAGTGCACTTTTCCCTAGAGTCCCATGTGCAGCAGAGCTGTGCTGTTACCCACTGCAGCCAAAGTTTGTATGTCTTTATGTAGTGTCCTTTCTATTTTCAACAGACTTGTCTGGCACTCACTGTTTTAATCAGCTTTAAAAGAGCACTCCTCAGCAACCTTGTATTATCGAGCAGCATGGAACGGCTAAAGAAGCCTCGTAAGAGCAGATTTGGTGACGTTTGTAAGATGCTTCCTCGGTGAAGGCTCTTGGCACACACGCCGACCCATAAGCTTGCACTGAATAAAATCCCAGGCCTTCAGCATGGCAAGCAAGAGTTCTTGCAATGACCCAACATTGGCAAGAAGAAGAGCTCCAGGACGCCGCCGAGTGCGATTGACCACACTTTTAACGGTTCTTCTCAGGATAGTCAGTCGGCCTCTTAAGAGTCTGTTTAAAAAACTTGATGCACAAGTTCCTTTCTGAGTCCCTTTTCCTTGTATTATCAAGCAGCATGGAAGCCTCAAGGAGCCTAGTCATAGCAGCATCGGCAACGCTTGCGTGAAGAAGGTTTTCGTGAAGAAGGCTTTCGTCCAACAAGGTGCCTCAAAAGCCGGCTGTGCATTGGCCGGGAATCGAACCCGGGCCTCAGCATGGCAAACAAGAGTTCTTGCAATGACCCAACAATGCCTAGAAGAAGAGCTCCAGGACGCCGCCGAGTGCGATTGACCAGACTTTTAACAGTTCTTCTCAGGATAGTCCGTCGGCCTCTTAAGAGTCTGTTTAAAAAATTTGATGCACAAGTTCCTTTCTGAGTCCCTTTAACTTGTATAATCGAGCAGCATGGAAGCCTCAAGGAGACTAGTCTGAGCAGCATCGGCAACGCTTGCGTGAAGAAGGTTTTCGTGAAGAAGGCTTTCGTCCAACAAGCTGCCTCAAAAGCCGGCTGTGCATTGGCCGGGAATCGAACCCGGGCCTCCCGCGTGGCAGGCGAGAATTCTACCACTGAACCACCAATGCCTTCGTTACAAGGTCAGGTACCCCTTCGGCAGAGGTGGCCGGCACTTTTAATGGTTCTACTCAAACTACGTCTGTTTTGTACTTGACCCGGTTTATCTTTTCCTTCTGCGGCAGCGATTTGCTCAACTCCACGCCGCTCTGGTCCACGAGTTCCGAAGGCGGCCATGGCTGTCCGTAGGTCTTGCGGCTGTTTACCCTGTTATCGATTTGACCCCTTTTTTGCTCTGATTGAGCTATGATCGCGGTTCAGCCATATGAGCACAGTTAGACACTCATATGTGCTTCGTGTTTGCTTTGCAAATTCGCCAACTGGCTGGGAATCTGTTCATCAAATTTGAAAGAGAGCACCTTAAGCATAAGTCAATTCTGGTTGAGCTATGATCGCGGTTCAGCCGTACGAGCAGAGTAGACATTCATATGTGCTTCGGGCTTTCTTTGCAAATGAGCCAACTTGCTGTGATTCTGTTCATCAAATTTGAAAGAGAGCACCTTTAGCATAAGTCAATTTGAGCACCACTGACAGTTTCTGCACCTTGATGTGCTGCGCTATTAATTTGCAAATACATCAACATGCGATTAGTTCATAAAATTTGTAAGAGTGCACTTTTCCCTAAAGTCCCATGTGCAGCAGAGCTGTGCTGTTACCCACTGCAGCCAAAGTTTGTATGTCTTTATGTAGTGTCCTTTCTATTTTCAACAGACTTGTCTGGCACTCACTGTTTTAATCAGCTTTAAAAGAGCACTCCTCAGCAACCTTGTATTATCGAGCAGCGTGGAACGGCTAAAGAAGCCTCGTAAGAGCAGAATTGGTGACGTTTGTAAGATGCTTCCCCGGTGAAGGCTCTTGGCACACACGCCGACCCATAAGCTTGCACTGAATAAAATCCCAGGCCTTCAGCATAGCAAGCAAGAGTTCTTGCAATGACCCAACAATGCCAAGAAGAAGAGCTCCAGGACGCCGCCGAGTGCGTTTGACCAGACTTTTAACGGTTCTTCTCACGATAGTCCGTCGGCCTCTTAAGAGTCTGTTTAAAAAATTTGATGCACAAGTTCCTTTCTGAGTCCTTTTTCCTTGTATAATCGAGCAGCATGGAAGCCTCAAGGAGACTAGTCTGAGCAGCATCGGCAACGATTGCGTGAAGAAGGTTTTCGTGAAGAAGACTTTCGTCCAACAAGCTGCCTCAAAAGCCAACTGTGCATTGGCCCGGGAATCATACCCAGGCCTCCCGCGTGGCAGGCGAAAAATCTACCACTGAACCACCAATGCCTTCGTTACAAGGTCAGGTACCCCTTCGGCAGAGGTGGCCGGCACTTTTAATGGTTCTACTCAAACTACGTCTGTTTTGTACTTGACCCGGTTTATCTTTTCCTTCTGCGGCAGCGATTTGCTCAACTCCACGCCGCTCTGGTCCACGAGTTCCGAAGGCGGCCATGGCTGTCCGTAGGTCTTGCGGCTGTTTACCCTGTTATCGATTTGACCCCTTTTTTGCTCTGATTGAGCTATGATCGCGGTTCAGCCATATGAGCACAGTTAGACACTCATATGTGCTTCGTGTTTGCTTTGCAAATTCGCCAACTGGCTGGGAATCTGTTCATCAAATTTGAAAGAGAGCACCTTAAGCATAAGTCAATTCTGGTTGAGCTATGATCGCGGTTCAGCCGTACGAGCAGAGTAGACATTCATATGTGCTTCGGGCTTTCTTTGCAAATGAGCCAACTTGCTGTGATTCTGTTCATCAAATTTGAAAGAGAGCACCTTTAGCATAAGTCAATTTGAGCACCACTGACAGTTTCTGCACCTTGATGTGCTGCGCTATTAATTTGCAAATACATCAACATGCGATTAGTTCATAAAATTTGTAAGAGTGCACTTTTCCCTAAAGTCCCATGTGCAGCAGAGCTGTGCTGTTACCCACTGCAGCCAAAGTTTGTATGTCTTTATGTAGTGTCCTTTCTATTTTCAACAGACTTGTCTGGCACTCACTGTTTTAATCAGCTTTAAAAGAGCACTCCTCAGCAACCTTGTATTATCGAGCAGCATGGAACGGCTAAAGAAGCCTCGTAAGAGCAGATTTGGTGACGTTTGTAAGATGCTTCCTCGGTGAAGGATCTTGGCACACACGCCGACCCATAAGCTTGCACTGAATAAAATCCCAGGCCTTCAGCATGGCAAGCAAGAGTTCTTGCAATGACCCAACATTGGCAAGAAGAAGAGCTCCAGGACGCCGCCGAGTGCGATTGACCACACTTTTAACGGTTCTTCTCAGGATAGTCAGTCGGCCTCTTAAGAGTCTGTTTAAAAAACTTGATGCACAAGTTCCTTTCTGAGTCCCTTTTCCTTGTATTATCAAGCAGCATGGAAGCCTCAAGGAGCCTAGTCATAGCAGCATCGGCAACGCTTGCGTGAAGAAGGTTTTCGTGAAGAAGGCTTTCGTCCAACAAGGTGCCTCAAAAGCCGGCTGTGCATTGGCCGGGAATCGAACCCGGGCCTCAGCATGGCAAACAAGAGTTCTTGCAATGACCCAACAATGCCTAGAAGAAGAGCTCCAGGACGCCGCCGAGTGCGATTGACCAGACTTTTAACAGTTCTTCTCAGGATAGTCCGTCGGCCTCTTAAGAGTCTGTTTAAAAAATTTGATGCACAAGTTCCTTTCTGAGTCCCTTTTCCTTGTATAATCGAGCAGCATGGAAGCCTCAAGGAGACTAGTCTGAGCAGCATCGGCAACGCTTGCGTGAAGAAGGTTTTCGTGAAGAAGGCTTTCGTCCAACAAGCTGCCTCAAAAGCCGGCTGTGCATTGGCCGGGAATCGAACCCGGGCCTCCCGCGTGGCAGGCGAGAATTCTACCACTGAACCACCAATGCCTTCGTTACAAGGTCAGGTACCCCTTCGGCAGAGGTGGCCGGCACTTTTAATGGTTCTACTCAAACTACGTCTGTTTTGTACTTGACCCGGTTTATCTTTTCCTTCTGCGGCAGCGATTTGCTCAACTCCACGCCGCTCTGGTCCACGAGTTCCGAAGGCGGCCATGGCTGTCCGTAGGTCTTGCGGCTGTTTACCCTGTTATCGATTTGACCCCTTTTTTGCTCTGATTGAGCTATGATCGCGGTTCAGCCATATGAGCACAGTTAGACACTCATATGTGCTTCGTGTTTGCTTTGCAAATTCGCCAACTGGCTGGGAATCTGTTCATCAAATTTGAAAGAGAGCACCTTAAGCATAAGTCAATTCTGGTTGAGCTATGATCGCGGTTCAGCCGTACGAGCAGAGTAGACATTCATATGTGCTTCGGGCTTTCTTTGCAAATGAGCCAACTTGCTGTGATTCTGTTCATCAAATTTGAAAGAGAGCACCTTTAGCATAAGTCAATTTGAGCACCACTGACAGTTTCTGCACCTTGATGTGCTGCGCTATTAATTTGCAAATACATCAACATGCGATTAGTTCATAAAATTTGTAAGAGTGCACTTTTCCCTAAAGTCCCATGTGCAGCAGAGCTGTGCTGTTACCCACTGCAGCCAAAGTTTGTATGTCTTTATGTAGTGTCTTTTCTATTTTCAACAGACTTGTCTGGCACTCACTGTTTTAATCAGCTTTAAAAGAGCACTCCTCAGCAACCTTGTATTATCGAGCAGCATGGAACGGCTAAAGAAGCCTCGTAAGAGCAGATTTGGTGACGTTTGTAAGATGCTTCCTCGGTGAAGGCTCTTGGCACACACGCCGACCCATAAGCTTGCACTGAATAAAATCCCAGGCCTTCAGCATGGCAAGCAGGAGTTCTTGCAATGACCCAACAATGGCAAGAAGAAGAGCTCCAGGACGCCGCCGAGTGCGATTGACCACACTTTTAACGGTTCTTCTCAGGATAGTCCGTCGGCCTCTTAAGAGTCTGTTTAAAAATCTTGATGCACAAGTTCCTTTCTGAGTCCCTTTTCCTTGTATTATCGAGCAGCATGGAAGCCTCAAGGAGCCTAGTCATAGCAGCATCGGCAACGCTTGCGTGAAGAAGGTTTTCGTGAAGACGGCTTTCGTCCAACAAGGTGCCTCAAAAGCCGGCTGTGCATTGGCCGGGAATCGAACCCGGGCCTCAGCATGGCAAACAAGAGTTCTTGCAATGACCCAACAATGCCTAGAAGAAGAGCTCCA
Organism: Tachysurus fulvidraco; assembly: GCF_022655615.1. Taxonomy (NCBI): domain Eukaryota; kingdom Metazoa; phylum Chordata; class Actinopteri; order Siluriformes; family Bagridae; genus Tachysurus; species Tachysurus fulvidraco. The sequence continues at coordinate 27,228,662 of NC_062521.1, read as the reverse complement.
GGACGCCGCCGAGTGCGATTGACCAGACTTTTAACGGTTCTTCTCAGGATAGTCCGTCGGCCTCTTAAGAGTCTGTTTAAAAAATTTGATGCACAAGTTCCTTTCTGAGTCCCTTTAACTTGTATAATCGAGCAGCATGGAAGCCTCAAGGAGACTAGTCTGAGCAGCATCGGCAACGCTTGCGTGAAGAAGGTTTTCGTGAAGAAGGCTTTCGTCCAACAAGCTGCCTCAAAAGCCGGCTGTGCATTGGCCGGGAATCGAACCCGGGCCTCCCGCGTGGCAGGCGAGAATTCTACCACTGAACCACCAATGCCTTCGTTACAAGGTCAGGTACCCCTTCGGCAGAGGTGGCCGGCACTTTTAATGGTTCTACTCAAACTACGTCTGTTTTGTACTTGACCCGGTTTATCTTTTCCTTCTGCGGCAGCGATTTGCTCAACTCCACGCCGCTCTGGTCCACGAGTTCCGAAGGCGGCCATGGCTGTCCGTAGGTCTTGCGGCTGTTTACCCTGTTATCGATTTGACCCCTTTTTTGCTCTGATTGAGCTATGATCGCGGTTCAGCCATATGAGCACAGTTAGACACTCATATGTGCTTCGTGTTTGCTTTGCAAATTCGCCAACTGGCTGGGAATCTGTTCATCAAATTTGAAAGAGAGCACCTTAAGCATAAGTCAATTCTGGTTGAGCTATGATCGCGGTTCAGCCGTACGAGCAGAGTAGACATTCATATGTGCTTCGGGCTTTCTTTGCAAATGAGCCAACTTGCTGTGATTCTGTTCATCAAATTTGAAAGAGAGCACCTTTAGCATAAGTCAATTTGAGCACCACTGACAGTTTCTACACCTTGATGTGCTGCGCTATTAATTTGCAAATACATCAACATGCGATTAGTTCATAAAATTTGTAAGAGTGCACTTTTCCCTAAAGTCCCATGTGCAGCAGAGCTGTGCTGTTACCCACTGCAGCCAAAGTTTGTATGTCTTTATGTAGTGTCCTTTCTATTTTCAACAGACTTGTCTGGCACTCACTGTTTTAATCAGCTTTAAAAGAGCACTCCTCAGCAACCTTGTATTATCGAGCAGCGTGGAACGGCTAAAGAAGCCTCGTAAGAGCAGAATTGGTGACGTTTGTAAGATGCTTCCCCGGTGAAGGCTCTTGGCACACACGCCGACCCATAAGCTTGCACTGAATAAAATCCCAGGCCTTCAGCATGGCAAGCAAGAGTTCTTGCAATGACCCAACAATGGCAAGAAGAAGAGCTCCAGGACGCCGCCGAGTGCGATTGACCACACTTTTAACGGTTCTTCTCAGGATAGTCCGTCGGCCTCTTAAGAGTCTGTTTAAAAAACTTGATGCACAAGTTCCTTTCTGAGTCCCTTTTCCTTGTATTATCGAGCAGCATGGAAGCCTCAAGGAGCCTAGTCATAGCAGCATCGGCAACGCTTGCGTGAAGAAGGTTTTCGTGAAGAAGGCTTTCGTCCAACAAGGTGCCTCAAAAGCCGGCTGTGCATTGGCCGGGAATCGAACCCGGGCCTCAGCATGGCAAACAAGAGTTCTTGCAATGACCCAACAATGCCTAGAAGAAGAGCTCCAGGACGCCGCCGAGTGCGATTGACCAGACTTTTAACAGTTATCCTCAGGATAGTCCGTTGGCCTCTTAAGAGTCTGTTTAAAAAATTTGATGCACAAGTTCCTTTCTGAGTACCTTTTCCTTGTATAATCGAGCAGCATGGAAGCCTCAAGGAGACTAGTCTGAGCAGCATCGGCAACGCTTGCGTGAAGAAGGTTTTCGTGAAGAAGGCTTTCGTCCAACAAGCTGCCTCAAAAGCCGGCTGTGCATTGGCCGGGAATCGAACCCGGGCATCAACATGCGATTAGTTCATAAAATTCTACCACTGAACCACCAATGCCTTCGTTACAAGGTCAGGTACCCCTTCGGCAGAGGTGGCCGGCACTTTTAATGGTTCTACTCAAACTACGTCTGTTTTGTACTTGACCTGGTTTTTCTTTTCCTTCTGCGGCAGCGATTTGCTCAACTCAGCGGCGCTCTGGTCCACGAGTTCCGAAGGCGGCCATGGCTGTCCGTAGGTCTTGCGGCTGTTTACCCTGTTATCGATTTGACCCCTTTTTTGCTCTGATTGAGCTATGATCGCGGTTCAGCCATATGAGCACAGTTAGACACTCATATGTGCTTCGTGTTTGCTTTGCAAATTCGCCAACTGGCTGGGAATCTGTTCATCAAATTTGAAAGAGAGCACCTTAAGCATAAGTCAATTCTGGTTGAGCTATGATCGCGGTTCAGCCGTACGAGCAGAGTAGACATTCATATGTGCTTCGGGCTTTCTTTGCAAATGAGCCAACTTGCTGTGATTCTGTTCATCAAATTTGAAAGAGAGCACCTTTAGCATAAGTCAATTTGAGCACCACTGACAGTTTCTACACCTTGATGTGCTGCACTATTAATTTGCAAATACATCAACATGCGATTAGTTCATAAAATTTGTAAGAGTGCACTTTTCCCTAAAGTCCCATGTGCAGCAGAGCTGTGCTGTTACCCACTGCAGCCAAAGTTTGTATGCCTTTATGTAGTGTCCTTTCTATTTTCAACAGACTTGTCTGGCACTCACTGTTTTAATCAGCTTTAAAAGAGCACTCCTCAGCAACCTTGTATTATCGAGCAGCGTTGAACGGCTAAAGAAGCCTCATAAGAGCAGAATTGGTGACGTTTGTAAGATGCTTCCCCGGTGAAGGCTCTTGGCACACACGCCGACCCATAAGCTTGCACTGAATAAAATCCCAGGCCTTCAGCATGGCAAGCAAGAGTTCTTGCAATGACCCAACAATGCCAAGAAGAAGAGCTCCAGGACGCCGCCGAGTGCGATTGACCAGACTTTTAACGGTTCTTCTCAGGATAGTCTGTCGGCCTCTTAAGAGTCTGTTTAAAAAATTTGATGCACAAGTTCCTTTTCCTTGTATAATCGAGCAGCATGGAAGCCTCAAGGAGCCTAGTCTGAGCAGCATCGGCAACGCTTGCGTGAAGAAGGTTTTCGTGAAGAAGGCTTTCGTCCAACAAGCTGCCTCAAAAGCCGGCTGTGCATTGGCCGGGAATCGAACCCGGGCCTCAGCATGGCAAACAAGAGTTCTTGCAATGACCCAACAATGCCTAGAAGAAGAGCTCCAGGACGCCGCCGAGTGCGATTGACCAGACTTTTAACGGTTCTTCTCAGGATAGTCCGTCGGCCTCTTAAGAGTCTGTTTAATAAATTTGATGCACAAGTTCCTTTCTGAGTCCCTTTTCCTTGTATAATCGAGCAGCATGGAAGCCTCAAGGAGCCTAGTCTGAGCAGCATCGGCAACGCTTGCGTGAAGAAGGTTTTCGTGAAGAAGGCTTTCGTTCAACAAGCTGCCTCAAAAGCCGGCTGTGCATTGGCCGGGAATAAAACCCGGGCCTCAGCATGGCAAGCAAGAGTTCCTGCAATGACCCAACAATGCTTAGAAGAAAAGCTCCAGGACGCCGCCGAGTGCGATTGACCAGACTTTTAACGGTTCTTCTCAGGATAGTCCATCGGCCTCTTAAGAGTCTGTTTAATACATCTGATGCATATGTTCCTTTCTGAGTCCCTTTTCCTTGTATAATCGAGCAGCATGGAAGCCTCCAGGAGCCTAGTCTGAGCAGCATTGGCAACTCTTGCGTGAAAAAGGCTTTCGTTCAACAAGCTTCCTCAAAAGCCAGCTGTGCATTGGCCAGGAATAGAACCCGGGGCCAAATCCGGTTGCCATGGATACTTACAACTCATTGTTGGCTGTTCGGACAATAACAGCAGCACTTCACCGTACTGGATGCCAAAATCAACCTTGCTAGTACACTCCATATGCCACCTCTTTCACCCAGCTTGTGGATGTTCTCAGCCAGATAAATTTGTGGGTGATGCAGCTCAATGTAAAAATCCTTATTTCAGGTACTCTGTATTTTGCAATCTATAAGGAAATGTCAGAAGATCACACACTTCATGAACCTTCTCACAAAGTGCGGATGTGCGAAACAACAATGTGGGACCAGGAAGGTGAGGCAAATGCCTCCTATAACCGGTCTATCAAAAGTTTCAAGCTTGTGTTTGATCACATACCAAAGGGGAAAGAGGTCAGCTAGCTTCTTGGTTTTGTCATCTGTCTTTAGCCAGGGGATCCTGTTTGTCATGGGTTTTCTGACCTAACTGTATTGCTAACCTTAATATTGCCTGGTTAATCTGATTGTTTGCCTATATCTCTAAGTTTATTTTAATGACACCTATAAAAAAGGGCTCCTATAAAAAATATTCTTGAAATCCCCTAAAAGGGTGTTTTGTGAGGTAATAAACCATTATTATGCTTTCTAAAATTTTATGGTAATGTAACACCAAGCCTAAAAATCCATGGGTAAAAAAGTTTTGTGCAAGGTTGATTAAAGATCTATTATACTATCACAAGATACACAGAACCCTATGCACACTGGTTTTTTTTTGTTTGTTTGTTTAATTTTTTTAAGTAGATGTGGATAAATTACTTAATGTCTGGCTTCATTTTTCTCACTGTGACAGCATTCCCTTGGGGCATCTTCTCTCATCCATGCTCAGCTCAAACTTTTAAGAAGTGGGAAATCCATTGAATTTCAATTTATCCTTTTGTAAGGGAAGAACACCCTAAGGGTAAAATATTTGACACAAGTACATTCCAGGAATGAAATTAAATATATGATGTATAAGATTCAGAGAGAAGCACCAGGACAGGAGAGGCTGAGAGACACGAGAAGCACATATGACAGGAAAACATATTTGTTTCTGGCAAGATGCACGACTCGTGAGTTACCTGCGATTGACGTACTTCCGTTTAGGAGGAGTATGGTGCTGACGTATGTGGCTTGAACAACCACATTCATTTACACCTGTCCAGTTTCATCTGAAATCCGTCCCAGACCACCTTCTGAAGTGGTTTGAACGATCGGATTTATATCCGTCTCGAAACTGTCTTGGAGGGCATTTACACCTGGTCTTTTTATGATCAGATAGCTATTGGATCAGAGAAAACGCATGTGACCAGGTGTAAAAACCCCCAATGTCATGGCCAAGAAATCACCTTAAAGACCTTAAAGAGATTTGACCTTGAACCTTTAACCCTAACCCTAACTTTGATTTGAGCAGTCAAATGTGTGTGATCCGTTAATCCGTTAATGTTTCTAATCTAGCAAAAAAAAAAAAACTAGATCTAAAGTGATATACTTAACTAATATAAAAAATATATTGTATCCCATGAGTGCCCTCGTGGGACTGTGTGAACCTTTTCTTATAAAGTATTCAAACCCAAACCTTCAAGTATCTAACTTCATATCTGCAAGGTGTGACGGCGGCACGGGCACCACCGCAAACACCACACTGAGGAATAACCGCTCTTCGCCCACTGCAGCGGCAACCCGGAAGCGAGAGAGAGGAACAGGCGGCAGTTCAGCACCATGGCCAGCACCGCGGCAAGTGAGAGCGGGGTGGAGCGGCAGGAAAACACGGACCAATCAGGAGCGCCGCTGGAGCATTCACCCTCCAGGAGGAAAGCACAGCAGGAAGCAAGGCTCAGCGGCTGGAGAAGGAAAAGTGGGTGTGGCCTAACCGAGACTAATGCTTGTTATTTGTTCTGATATCTTTCTACAGAGACATCCGGCTGACCCTACCGCCGACTGCGCCTGCACAACGTGCCTGCAGAGATCTGCACCGCCGCTACCCTGCCGCCCTCCTCCTGTTGTCTAGAGAGAGAGAGCCTGGACCCCTGCCCAGCGACCCCTACAGGGAACTATTCTTGCCTTCACTGCCTTCCTACTTTTTCCTTATGCTTTCAGTGTTGGACAATTAAACTCACTCTTCTGCTAAACCCTGATCCAGTCTCTCTGCCTCTTCTTCCGTGTCCCGTCTCTCTAAGAGCCCTACAAAGGGAATGTCATACACTCTAAAAAATGATTCATTGGGTTAGTTTGTAAAACTTGAAATAAACAATATTTTAAGCTTAAAATAATTAAGTTTGTAATATGTACTTGTATTGGTGAGTTGATAACTCATTTTAATAAGTCTTTCAAAATTAAAATAAAGAATACTGTCTTAACTTAATTATATATCGATTTTGAGCACACACTTTTACCTTCTCGTAACAACAGAAAAATATTAAGTTAGTGAAACTTGTATATCTAGTGAGCATCCTTTAAAAGTTGAGTAAAGGCGGAATTTGCCCGGACGTGTTTTTCTGCCAGAGAAGGACTACTAGGAGCCGGAGAAACAGGAGAATCGAGGCTATATAGGTAAGTTAATATTTTTGCTTTGTTTTAATCTCAGCAGCTACCAACTGTATGCACAAAAAATCGTTGACTTAAGTAAAGTTGTCCGCAGATTCACAGATTCGATTTTCCCGAGTCAATAACTCCTGAGCTAAACGCTACACCTCTTTTCTCTCGTAGTAATGTAGTGAGGCGGCTACAACCGCGTTTTCCTCAAAATCAGCTTACCTCCACGGTGGACAAAATACATATAAACCTAAATATGAAACAAAATGAATGTGGCAAACTTTACTTAAGTAAATAGTTGTTTTCACACACTAAACTGAAAAGACAGTTTGAGCTAAGCTAATTCATCGATTCTAAAGTTAATAGACGTTTAGCTAGCTAGTGTGTTCAAAATAGGCATTATGTTTTGTTTTACAGTGGCAGCTAAATGATGTTAATTGATATCGAACATGTTTAGTGTCGTCCGAATTTAAAGTTTACACTGGGTTGATTAAGACTTACACACACACACATATATATGCATACATGCATATACATACCTGTATACATACATACATACATACGTACACACACACACACACACACACACACACACACACACACACACACACACACACACACACACACATATACAGTATGTATACATACATATACATACCTACATACACACATACATACATACATAAACCTGTAACAAGTTAAATAGTTAACTAATAAGCAAGTTAATTTAAGCACAATACCTAACATGACAATGTGTGTGCACGCCATCTTTATCTGCTGTGACGTTTTTACAGTTGATCCATCTTGTAACCTTGTAAACCTTGAGCTTTTTGTAAATTTGCCATTATAACATTTGAGTTTTTATTTTTCTTTCATATACAATCTGCAGCATTATGTTTGATGGTTAGGCAGCTGACACATTTCTTTAAGTTTGCAATTTTTCGTGTGTAGTAAGTTTTAACTCCTAAGATTTAACTCATGTGTCTAATGTCCTGTTCCTTTCCTTGACTTAAAACACTGACATTGATTTTGATCTACTTAGGATGATGAGGTGCCACAAATTTTGACCCAGCCAACGCCAGTATTATTATTGAGGGAACGGAAGTCCTGCAAGACCTGGATGTATCCAGAGCCTGTGCCCTGCTAGAGCTGGTATATGCTCTCAACCTCAGCTACCCAAAGGAACTAAAAAATACTTTTGAGGTGTTTCAGAAAATAATTCTTGAGCTGGATGGTCTGAAAGCTAGGCCGAAGGTAATGTCTTTAAACAATAAACTGTTGTATTCCTGAAATGTTACATGTAAAAGTTTTGTTGTGCATACACATACGGAAGCTGTAATGTTGACAAGTTTTTACATGAAGGTTACAGTGTTGTATTTGTTTGAGACTTTATGGCGGCTGTAGTTTATGTGATGAAGGTAAAATAAAAAAAAGTAAGAAAACTTTGTTTCAGCTAGGTGGACCCAATAAGCTGGCAATTGTGTCTGTTGTAGGAATTCATTTTCCACGTTCCCTGTGATTTATTGTTATTATTTTATTTTATTTTATTCTGATATGTACCTACCAGAAAAATACTTGATTCTTTACTTGACTTTACTTGAAAAAAATACTTTAGTCCTGGATAATTATCTTTTTGTCAAAGCATTGTTTTGTCAAAGCACTCTTCTTGTACATAGGTTGACATTGGTTTTATAATAAACCAGTTTCATCATAAAACTGGAATTGCTGTGTTATTTCTCCTGATTGAAGTGAAATAAGTTACTTGTACTCAAAAAAAATTAAGGTAACAATTTGCATGGACATATCTAAGTAGAATGGAATCAAAATAAAGAAGTTAGAATAGCTTAAATTATGTAATTTGACCACTTAATATCACCAAAACTTTGAAATTAAAATTAAGTTGTTTCAACTTAATTTAGCTCTTAGAGGTTAAGTCAAATCATGTTGGTTGTACTAAACAAATTGAAGCTACTTAAAAAGATGCATGCAAATTGTTACCTCAATTTTTTTAAGTTGAGCCAATGTTTTATTTTTTAGAGTGTACATATCCTTTGGTTGGGATTTAGACCTCATCTCAGAATTAAAAATTGCTGGTTAAAGTAGTTAATGACCCACTGCTTGTCTCTGATCAAGTTTGCATTGCATGATCTCACTGCAATATTTGATACTTTTGATTATTGGCAAATTATTACATTATTATTGACATATTATTCTTATAGATAAAGAGGAAAATGTTACTGGGGTTAAGAAAATATCTCTTTCATGCCTTAGGTCTCAACTGACTGACACTTATCAGTTTCTAAATCTCAATGGTATGGTGTTCCACTAGTCTCTATTTTAAGACCACTGCTTTGTTTTCTAATATATGCTATTTATGAATACAATTCATAAATATGGTTACGGTTTTTACTGCTATGCTGATGACACAATATATGTTTCAGTTATTCTTATCAATGGCAATTTAGCAGCAAAGGAAACCAGATAAAACAAAGTCTTACAATTTTTTACAATCTTTTAAATCTTTTTTTTAAATCAGTTATCATGTCTTGGATAATATTTCATTGCTATAGTATATTAAATATAAATATAATATAAATATACCTTAATGGAATTGACATAGAAAAGAAATAGAAAATGTAGAATGTTCTGTCAAAAATACTGGGAAACTGGAAATATATTGGAATGTACTGGAAAACCATTAGAACTGTTATAAACCTTGTATGAAATTTTGAAATTTAGAGTTGGTCAAAAAAAGGCTAAGTTAGCATAATCACCCAGTAACTCACTGATGGAAAAAGTGTCATTCTCCTGTCAATGCTGTGATACACCACTATTAGTGTAAAGCAGGTAAAGTGATTTTTATATATATATTCCAGAATATCATGATGTTGAGGGAAGCTAATGGCTGTAGACTCTCCTGATGCTTTTTTATTGAGTTCACACTGATTTCTGGACACTTACAACCCTCAGTTGTTTGCAAGCAAATTAGGGTTTTCCTTTGTTACTTATTTGTTTTCCTTTGTTACTTAATTGTTATATGTTGAAATAAGTTTTCCTGACTGGTAATATATACTTCTGCAATAATGTGAAAAACAACACATGCTCCCAGTTTTATTTTAGAAATAATAATAATAATAATAATAATAATAATAATAATAATAATAATAATAATAATAATAATAATAATAATAATAATAGCCTGTTCATACTAACCTGGTCATAACTATGTTATGAAATATACTGGGGGAAAAAGAAACTATAACTATATTTAATTATAAATCAAATCAATTCTCACAAAAAACATCATCTGGATCCAGAAGTATGAGTGTCATTTGTCGTTTGAAGCACATCAATTTAGGTGTTTAAATCCATAATTCTATCAATTACAGATTTGCAATGCTTTAATTTTTTATATTAAAAGTGACGTGACATATGGCTAAGTATGGTGACCTATACTCAGAATTCGTTCTCTGCATTTGACCCATTCAAAGTGCGCACACACACAGCAGTGAACACACACACACCGTGAACACACACCCAGTGGGCAGCCATTTATGCTGCGGCACCCGGGGAGCAGTTGGGGGGTTCGGTGCCTTGCTCAAGGGCACCTCAGTCGTGGCCGGCCCGAGACTCAAACCCACAACCTTAGGATTACGAATCAGACTCTCTAACCATTAGGCCACAACTTGTTTTCTGTAAATAAATCTATAATACAGTACTATGGAAATGTGCGTGTGTGTGACAAATCAGACTCAAAGGTAAAGGATGTAAATGCAAGGCGTTTATAACAAAAAGTCAAAGTAAGAACAGGCAGAAAAAAAATAAGGGCACAGCAAAAATATTTAACAGGCAAAGGGTACAAACAGATACAGTATATCAGAGCTAGAGAGATACAAAACACAATTACAGGAATCTAGAAACAGGCTGTTACCAAATTGCTTATTATGTATGCAAAACAAATATACTTTCTTAAACACAAGTGAAAAATTAAAAAACTGGTGACTGTGAGTGTGGGAATATTGATGCTATGAATATGTCTGTTGGGATGTTTCCATAATGTTGGGATATTTAAATAGCATTTTTTGTTTTAAAGGACTACGTTAAGCATTTTGGGACCACAAGTTTGTAGAAAATATTGGATGTGCTGAGAATATATTTTATTGTTTTCTACTTCTGATAAACTTACAGTAATACAGTATTACCCTTATTTTTTTATTTTGGCACACACATGACCAAAACGTGACCATCTTATTATCGGTGGCCTTGTGTGAACCTCACCATGAGAACACACACTTTTAGTGGTGAGTGATATACAGTAGGAGTGAATGGCAACAGCTAATTCTGTGCATTAAATAAACAACAAAGAAACTCAGAGAGAAAATGAAATGAGAGGGGACTGTTTATTTTAAATTTCCCATCCAGCAGGACTGGAGTGCAGCTAAGCATCACCTAAAGAAAAAGTATGACACTGATTCAATCACAAGTAATTACTCCTAGTCTCAAAAGGAGGTTAAACACACAGGCAGATAGTCCTGGGATTATTGGAACAGCGGCAACAGCTAATTTGTCAATTTGGCACAATAACAGGAAACGTTTTTTTCCCCTGGTTGCAAACTCGGATCCTTTTGTTATGTAGAAAATGTGTTTTTCACTGAGGGAACAGGTCTGATCTCAGACATTCCTTTCTTTTCTGCACTGCTGCTGAATATGAGACTTCATTCATATACTTTCATTCAGATGGTTTTCACATCATAGAAGAAAAAATGTTGGAGGATTAATAATTTGCCCTCTGACTTCAATACAGTACACAGCTTTTCACATTTGAACATCACTTTGGCTCTGAGCTATGAAGCACTTTTGAATGTTTCAGCCAGAGAATAAAAGCAGGGGAAAGAGATAATAGCAGAAAGGTCTACCTGTGTCAGATCCATGATTCATTTTAAGAAAGAATTAGAATGCAGAAAGTGCTCAGCACCAGTAGAAAGGTCAAATTCATTCACAAGGGACTCTTGTGATACTTTTATCCCTTGCAACATCTAGTTTCTGTGTAGTGAAAAAACAAATTGGATTTGTACAGTGCCTGCCTAAAGCTACTCAAACCCTCTGTAAATGCCAGGGCAGAAATATTCTTTTTATTTGTGAAAAGTTTGTTCACTCAATTTTCTGTATTCAATCAGTTTGAATTACCATAAAATTGAAATACGATATTATTGAATGCACATTTTGAGGTAAAATGCATAATTATGTTTTAGAAGTTAAAATTGTGATCATTTGTTTTTAAGTTCAAAAGACTTTAAAGTGGACTTACAGGAGACCTTCAACGATGCAAGAATGTCTAGTCATAGCAAGCAACCAAAGAAGTATTTTGTTTGTAAATGTAAAAAGCTATGAGTACCATTTTTGTACTTGATCTATTTGGTAATTCTTTCATTTACATATAGTTCTCACTGTCTTTGAACCAAACATCCAAAAAGAATAAACAGTTGTTTTAAAGAACCAACCTGTGTCTGTGCTGTTGTGCAAAGAGCAACACTCTCTAAACAAAGTGGGTGGCTGTGGTTGTTAAGGCTCTGGGTTCTTGGTTGGAAGGACTAGGATCAAACCCCAACAAGTTGCCTAGTTGGCACTGTTGGGCCACTGAGCAAGGCTCTTAACTTTCTCTGCTCAAGGGATGTATAAAGCAGTGTATATACTGTAGAATCATTGGACTATTCACTTGTTAAATTTCTTTCACATTATTAAGATTGTGAGGTAATAGCCATTAGAATAGACTACATATATTCTGTTTTTTATCTACAACATGGTACTGCAGCCTCTGTGTGTGATGCACTGATTTACTGCTGTTATCCTACACAATTAAATAAAAATAAAAAAATATTGGTGCAGATGAAGCGGTCTAGAGATATTATCTTATATTTATATTACAGAAATGCACTGCTAAGGTTTCAGCATAAAATCTCTCAATGCTCAAAACTTTTTTTTTTCAGTGGGTGTGATCTGTACTAAAATAGAGTTGTTGAGATTTGCATTAAAGGTCAGCTTGACATCTCATTTGAATATAATTTAATGAGGTTTGAAGGGAACACACTATGATGTACATAGAATAGAATATGTCGAACTAATACTGACGCTAAGCTTCTGTAATCAACTGCTCTGAGAACATCTGCATTATTCTTATCTGCAACACCGTGTGCAGATTTGTGCAGGAGAAGCTGAAGAACAGGGTTAAAAGACAAGAAAAATGTGAATACCTTTAGAACATTAAACATAAACAGATAAACAGTATGTCATTGTTTCATTAATAAAAATGAATAAATTTCTATGGTATAAGAAAAATGAAACAGTTTATGATGTTAAAGGAAAATAATAAATCTCAGTGTGGTTACTGGGGTAGTTATTAATTATTTTCCTGTAAAAGCACATCCGGAATATTTTATTCCTCTTGTCCAAATTAAAACAGGAAGTGTTTAATTCTTAACCGACATGACCCCTTCCTTATCATTTTGCAATCCCAGAAATTAACAAAATAAATCAAACTCCATTATATTCAGAGGAGCTTGCAAATATTTCAGTATGACCCAAGATTTTCTAGATTTGGACCAAGTTGCATTGTGTGACATAATCACAACAATCTTCAAGTCCATGTTCAATTCACATATGGAACATGAGTACAGCTCTCAAACAAAGTTATTTTATACATGTTTTTACAGGTAGAAGCTAAAAATGTCCCAGTGCTTGTAACCCAGTGCTTGTAATTTCACCAGTTCAAGTAGTTCCTTCAAAACGAAGCCCAAAATTAAGTATTTTTTGCTTTAATATTTACAAAATACCATTGGATCATTGCTACAGAGTCCTAAATGACTCCTATAGACTACTAACCATCAACAGTTTAAAGATATTGAAAACTCTCTACAGTAACATCATAGCACAAAAGTTCTGTGCTGTAGTGTTTAGCACTTCACGTATATTGCAGCATACCCATCTGTACCACTGTTAACTCAAGTACATACAGCATGAACGAACACTTTGTAAATCATGTAGAGCGATCAGCAACAGCCTCAGGAGCCTCAGTAGTGCAGTGATCTTTTAAATGAACAGGACAGAGAGCTCTGGTAAAAGGTTAGGCTATGATTAAAAAGTCACAATGAGATGGAAATTTGAAATTTACTATCAGCCGTTAAATCTGAGGCTAATTAAACATTGGTACCCTACAATTCAGTGCTCCTATAACTGTCAAATTGAACTCCTGGTATAAGCCACTATTAGTGTAGAGCAGGTTAATTGCTTTACAAACGAGGTTTTGCCATACAGAGAAAGTGGAATAGGGATCTTTTTAGACAAGAAGGATTATATAATAGAATTCAGGAAGACGATGTGCCAAAATGTGGCCTTTTAGCTGTTGTAGGGAAAGAAAAGTGAAATTAGCAAAAGACAATTATTATAGTTACAGAAATTTGTGGTTGATTAAAACCAATTAAATCTTGAGTACATACACTACTAGGGAAATTGTCATGGAAAAAAAGATTTTATGCACAGAAGCACAATTTGAGTTAGGTGACATTTATCCTCTGACAACTAGACACAAACGTTGATGATATTTGCACATTTAATGCCTAAAGAAACTCTTGTTTATGTTAATGACATGGCTGTGACATGATATCATTGCTTGAAATCTATTATATGGAAGCATGAAGCTTAGACGGCTGACTCAATGTGAACTTTATCAGGGCTGCAGGGGAAATTTATTTGTTCACATACGCACACACACACACACACACACACACACACACACACACACACACACACACACACACACACACACACACGTTTAGGTTTAACTTGGGAGCAAATGTTGTGCTTGTTGTCTCTGTCAGTGTGTGGATTCTCATACAGGTTAAGTCATCCGCGTTGAGAAGCAGTGGAGTGTGTTCTGCTGTGGTAGAGATGTTCAGCTCTGCCTTTTCCCTACAGTTGCCTCTTCAGCTTCTTTTCTTATCTCTCATAGTCTCTCATCCTCAGATCCTCTTTCTCCTCAGTGAGCTGCTCTTCTACTGTCCCACCTTTCTTCTTTTGTATCTCTAGATCCTTCGATTTCCTTTTTTCCTCAGTGCCTCTTGTTATGTTGCTCACTCTGTCTTATCCCTTAAAGTTTTCAGACCTGAGACGGAGACGTGATGAGACGCTAAAGGATGCGTCATCGTCTTTCTGTCCTTTCTGACTTTGTTTCATTGTTTCACCTCACACATCAGTAAATACAGTCTTTGGTGATAAACTTGCTGCCATTCATATGATTAGCACTTCATGAAGAGAAGCAGCTGATGTGTGCAGCCAAGCAAACAGGGACAAAATAGAGAGAGAGAGAGAGAGAGAGAGAGAGAGAGAGAGAGAGAGAGAGAGAGAGGGAGAGAGAGAGAGAGAGAGATGCTCGGATGGTGAAAAAAATGACATGGCAGGATGGAGGTTGATGGTGCTCAGTTTTAGACATCTCAAGAGAGGTGAAGAGAAGAAAAAAAAATTTTTGCACACACACACACACACACACACACACACACACACACACACACACACACACACACACACACACACACACACACACACACACACACGCTCACGTACACAAAAGCATACATTCTCTCTCTACATGTCAGTATTGGTAGAAGGAGGGCAAGGAAACTGTGAGACATTGTGTGTGTGTGTGTGTGTGTGTGTGTGTGTGTGTGTGTGTGTGTGTGTGTGTGTGTGTGTGTGTGTGTGTGTGTGTGTGTGTGTGTGTGTGTATTTTTTTCATTCATTCATTCATTTTCTACCGCTTTATCCGAACTTCTCGGGTCACGGGGAGCCTGTGCCTATCTCAGGCGTCATCGGGCATCAAGGCAGGATAGACCCTGGACGGAGTGCCAACCCATCGCAGGGCACACACTGCATGTGCCAAAGTGTTTAATTTCTGATTAAATGAAATTATTTTCAGCACAAAATTTTATGAATGAACACAGTATGAAGAATCAAAGTAAGAGATTATTTTTAGAGACGTTAATGAGGGGACAGCGAATTAATGGTTGGCATGTTTGCCTCTAAGATTGGGTGTTTGACTTCTGACTCATCCCTCTTTAGGTTCAGACTACTCTGTACAGTACATCAGCAGGTAATGTTTTTCTGCTGTCCAGTCCGGCTGCCCCAAATAATTTTTTCCAAATCCTTCATGTCATATACAGCAGTTAATTACACACACCAGCAGATGTGTAATGATTCTGAGTCCAGCTGTTAACACCAGTCTAGCTGCTGAGGCTGAGCCAGAACAGAGTAATTGATTGTGTTCCCAGCAATCAGACCTCATCCTGATCCTTAAGCCTTTTCAGTTTATTTAAAAATGTGTTTCAAAAAGCATTCTAACCTCTATTTTTGCACAAAGTAACAGCATAATTACTTAGCCAGCAGGTTCATGGTGCATCAGCTCATAAATGTCATAAAAGAGGAAGAAGAAATCCTGCTGATTAGAGCAATAGGAGCTGCTCACTGGCCATTAGATGATTTATTTTGTCTTTAGCCAGCATTTATTTAAATAGCTTGTATATAAACCTTGATTATCAAATGGTAGTAATGCTTTTTAAGTGTGGGATTAAAAATGTAAATTTATAATGCAATACTTCCAGTCATGATATGGCACAGATATTTATCTATCTATCTATCTATCTATCTATCTATCTATCTATCTATCTATCTATCTATCTATCTATCTATCTATCTATCTATTTATTTATTTATTTATTTATTTATTTATTCATTCATTCGTTTGTTTGTTTGTTTGTTTTTCCACCAATACATTAATTCATTCATTCATCCATCCATTCATTTATTCATCCATCCATCCATCCATTTCTCTTCAGCAAATGCTTTAGACTTCTTCAGGTGTGAGGTTGGATTATTCACCCCAGAACACACACACACACAATCCATCGGATGAACACTTGACAGATCACACAACTCTATTCTTACATTATTTACTTAAAACACATACCTACTTACTATTTATATATTTCAATTTGCACATTTATATTTCAATTTGCACATTTTTCCACTGTACATACAACTCTCTATATTTTATATATATGTTCATGTCTTGTCAATGCCATTCTGTTAACACTGTGGAGCTTCTGTACTAGAACAAATTCTTCATTTGTGAAAACATACTTGGCAATAAAGATCTTTCTGATTCTGATTCTGATTTATCCCTACAAACATATAATTATAATATGATGTTACATTACAATACAATACATACACATACAGTATACATGTATACATATACATTTATGTAGCATGGTATGCTTTTGTGAATGAAATACTGGGCCAGTTGACACCATTACTGGATAGTTTCAATATTTTTTTACCTTTATAAACATATAAATACAACATGGAGCCAGTAGTATGAACTTTTATCTACTTTTAACTTGATTGATTGATTGATTGATTGATTGGTTGGTTGGTTGGTTGATTGATTGGCTGTGACAGGAATGATTAATATTAATACGCTATAGCTATAATAATTGTATTATAATGCATCATTATAACAGCTCATACTGAAGGACTTGTATATGAGAAGTGATTAATACGATCACAGAGTAAATGGTATAAAGAATCTTAAGTAATGCTGTAAAAAAAATGGCACGCATGCTCAGTACAGAATGGATAAAATAATCTGCGCATGCGCAGTAGTTGAACTGACGCAGCGAGCAACCCGGAAGTCTCGTCACTGTTGCGGAGTCACAATCTTTACTCGTTAGTGTCGTTTGACTCTAAAATTCGTGACTTTGTAAGTTCCGGAAGCATATTTTGTTAAAATTGTTTGTTGTTAATGAACGTTTTAGTATTTGTCGCCTGCTCTGAATGTTTATTATCAGTAGTGTAAGACTTCGTAGTGTTATTTATTTGTCGAATTGTTTTACATTTGCAAATTGTATTCGATATTTCAGTCAAAAATGCAGACAAGTAGTAGTAATGGAGATGAATCGGGAAATAAACATGAAGGAAATGATAAGAAGGTGGAACCATTAGTTTAGGAACAATAGGGACAATAGTAGACATTGATTGGTCGATGTGAACAATGGTGATTATTGATTGTCAATGGGAGCAATGGTGGTCATTGGTTGGTCAATGGGAGCAATGGTGGTCATTGATTGGTCAATGGGAACAATGGTGATCACTGATTGGTCAATGGGAACAATGGTGATCATTGTAAGAAAGTAATCAACAACAGAGTGAATACATGTGGCCCTGTTTGATATGGTTAAGTACTGCTTTATTCCTCATTACCGCACAGCAGGTTGTGTTTTAACTATTTATTAATGTTGTCATACTTTTTTTAATAGTTTAATTTATAGTTTTATTTCTTCTTGAATTTATTTCCCGGTCAAAATCTATCATTAACTATATATGATACCGCCGTTGTAGTCAGAAGCCCGATTTTAGATTTTATTTAAAGATATGTACATAATGTAAAGGCAAAATATTTTTTTGTGTGCATATTTCAGATATTTCCACATCTGATCATCAGTCACCTGCGGTCTTCATATTTACACACCTACTTCTACTTCTTTACACACCTAGGATGTTTACACACCTACTTCTTCCCGAGGTACTTAAATTATCGCTTGTGTTGCCTTGTGATTGTCTGTCTGTGCTTTTCTTACTATATTATTTCCCCAAACAATTTTAATGACTACTGGTTTTCGTGGTCATTGTCCCACTGAAATGTTATTAGGATGTATTTTTTAATAGAGACTTCAAAGTACTTATGTAAGTCTCCGGTTCAGGCATCTGTCAAACACTATAAATGAAAAATCTACTGGAAAGTCTTCCTTTAAGAGTGCAGGTTATTACAACAGCAAAGTGGGATGAAATCTGGAATTAGATGTCTAATCATTTCTATTTATTCTTTTATATAAGTTGTATGTTATTTATTCTTTTATAGCAAATAGAGCAATAGGCTACATGTGCTTCTGCTATTTAAATGAAAACTTTATTTCACTGATTTAGGTTCAGTATTTGTCTCTTGTCCTGATTTCGTGACTGATTTTCCATATACTCATGAATCATTTTCATGTTCAAAGTAAATCTCTTTACTTTTATTTCCTTCCTATTCATTTGTCTTTCCCACTCCAGTCTTATTTTAGTTTTAATGACTGTCTCTGTTAGCATAGCTGTCTAAAATGACCAAATTTAAGAAAAGGGTGTCTTTGGGAACTTTGTGGTTTTTTTTTAATAAATAATGATAAAATCTAGCATTTGACCATTAAAAGCATTTATTCATATACCTGTAGCCAGGAGTCTTGAGAGTGCAGAAACTGGGCATGCTGTCAATCACAGTCACTCTAAGCATTCATTGGTTGTCTAAGCTCATGCACGAGGACAGGGTGAATAGAACGTTCCTAAATATCAGTGCAGAAAGCTGGCTGGCTTTACATGTCTCTGAGTAAGCACTTTGTAACATCTGCCCTCCTGGGGTTGTTACCTGTTGTATGATAGGGCAGACAGAGGGGTGGGAATTACGCAAGACTGCTTTGGGGAGAATATTGGGGGAAAATTCCCTTCTAACGCCAGCAGAAATAAATAATCTAGTCAACCATCCTCTGGTTTTGCTGCCTTATTACCTACAGCCAAGGCTCATTGTGTCAAACCTCTAAGTAGAATATAAAGTTTGATACACAAGAAAAATATTTAAATGTATGAGGGGAATTGTTGTAAACTGAACGAAGATTCTTGAGCTTTAGGTAATCTGCATTTGCTTAATTCATTATAACCACAAAAGGAGAAGATTCCTTCTTTGAAAAATTGACCACACAATCAACCCCAGACCTTCACCTACTTCTTTTTGAAGGTGAATGGGTCGACCTATAACAGCACAGTAGTGTGAGATTCTGGAATGATTTTGGCGTGTCAATGTTATGTCATTTGCTGTAACAGCTGTTTTGACCCTAGTGCTGTTCTGCACTGTTCTGCTATTACAGCGGATGTGAACGCGACTCGAACTCGCATCCTCACTATTTTTAGGAGGTTAAGAAACCTCTGCTTATGTTTTAGTTGACAATTGTTAGTGTAAACGTGTAGAATGAGTGAAAGGAGAACATTGTGAGACACAGAAGAGATGAGATACCTTACTATGTATAATAGCACTGAAATAATAGTTTAAAAAAAAACACAAAAACAGAAAATATGGTTATTCCAGAGTTTATATCAAGTGAGTCTGAAGCCAGACCAAGGCTGCAGGGGTTCCACTTGGATTTACCACATGAAAATTACTTAAAATAACTCCTATCACAGTAGATACTACACAGTAATCTATAGCTAGTAACAAACATATTGTTTTTAATTTTTTACTTAATAGAGAAACATACAGTATCTGCCCATTAGTATGCTGAAGCTTTCTTTTAGGACATAAATTAACATTTTATAAAGGCATATTTGTTGTTGTAATAAGGGGTACAGTGTGAGTCGAAGTGTGAAAGTCTCCAGAACCTTTTTGGTTGTTTATTTGTTGTTTTTTTTCCTCCCTCGTTTCTCTCTCTCACCACATCTAATACAATTTGGCTATGAAGTGTCATTTAGAGCTAAGGTAACACGTAGTGAAATTATGCATAACTACATACTTCAGGACCAGGCTTATGAACCTGAGACATAAGTTATTACATGGCTTAGCTTGGTGATAAACTGTGAAAAAACACGCAAAGCTATTAATTAGTAAATGAAAAGATGTTGTCCTTGGCTAATTGCTGTGGTAGATTTCCTGTTTTCTTCAGTAACAATTATTTTAGATCAATCTACCTAGATATAATTTTATGTTCTACAATATTTCTAATCACTTCAAATCTGATTCAGTTATTTTTTTTACTGAGTAATACGTTGCATTCATGCTGTCTTCTAACATTCTTTTCTCTAGCTGTTCAGCCCCAGAGAGGAATGTCATTGACCGGTTCTCTCTCATCATCATAGACAGATTCATAAAGAAATGGGCAAGGAGAGGGTAAGTCACTGCTGCGTGCACTGCGGAAAGAATTTTACTAAAAAGAGTCATCTCCAGCAACATCAGCGCGTTCACACCGGAGAGAGACCATATCGGTGCTTACAGTGCGGAAAAGATTTCAGTCAACAAATCAATCTAAAAACCCACCGGCGCATTCACACCGGAGAGAAGCCGTTTCGCTGTTCGTACTGTGGAAAGAGTTTTACTCAGCGCTGTGATCTCCAGCGGCACCATCTCATTCACACCGGAGAGAAACCGTTTTACTGCTTGCAGTGTGGAAAGAGTTTCCGTAAACAAAGCAGTCTCAAAGAGCACCAGCTGATTCACACAGGAGAGAAGCCACATCACTGCTCGCAGTGTGGCAAGGGGTTCACTCGACATAGCCGTCTCCAGCACCATCAACTTGTTCATACCGGAGAGATGCCGTACAAATGCTTGCAGTGCGGAAAGGGCTTTATGAGCGGACACAACCTCAGGAGGCATCATCTTATTCACACTGGAGAGAAACCGTTTTACTGCTTGCAGTGCGGGAAGAGTTTTACTCAGCAGAATGACCTCCAGCGCCACCAACGCGTTCATACTGGAGAAAAACCATATTACTGCTCGCAGTGCGGGAAGAACTTCTTCCGGCACAGTCACCTCCGCCAGCACGAGCGCATCCATACCGGTGAGAAGCTGTACCGCTGCTCACAGTGCGGAAAGACTTTTTCGTGCCAGAGTTCTCTCCAGCAACACGATCACATTCACACAGGAGTGAAGCCGCACCGGTGCTCACAGTGTGGAAAAGGTTTCATCAGCAGACACAACCTCAGAAGGCATCAGCTTGTGCACACAGGAGAGAGGCCATATTACTGTGAACTGTGCGGAAAGGGGTTTACGCAGCAGATCGATCTCCAGCGCCACCAGAACCTCCACACAGGAGAGAAGCCATATTCTTGCATGCAGTGCGGGAAGAGTTTTGGTGACAAACGACATGTTAAAAGTCATTCGTGCGTTCAGACAGACAATAAGACTTTTACTGCTGACAGTCTTGGAAATGCTTCACTTAATCAGATATGTTAAAAAAAAAAAAAAAAGACAAGCGTATGATGGTTTACAGTCAAAACTTTACTGACACATGATGCCTATGTATGGTTCTTCTCCAAATGTTTTTACCGCAGGGGTGGCCAACCCGCGGCTCCCGAGCCGCATGCGGCTCTTTTCCCGGTTTCATGCAGGATTTACTTTCATACCGAAGTTTATATTTGTGTGTTTTTAATATGCGTGTTCGTGTCGCTTGAGTTCAATACAGTATTTTTGTCAAACACGCATGTGAGTGGGATGAAAATACCTCAAAGTTTCCCAGTAGGAGCAAGATCATTTGAGTAAACAATTTGTCAAGTTTCGCTCTCAAAATGGCAGTGGGAAAAAAAGGTGATGTTAAAGTGTGCCCATGTGTATGGTGGCTTTTTGCGGTAACACAGTAAAAAATGTGGCTCTAGGTCTCTGACTGGTTGGCCACCCCTGTACTACACACTACACACCTACACTATGTACTCTCCCATCTAGTGTATGATTGTTCGAAGGGTAGTATTTACTTAAATAGAAGTAAATGGAACTGTTGTGTTGATTGTCAAATGACACAAATCAAATGCACATAACGCAACACTGCTTACTTTGACACAACACACATGGGCTAATTTATAAGACCGTCTGTAAGCGTGTTGACAGCTGTCTTGATTATTTATTTATTATTCTTTTTTTTATTTTCTCACTCAGCATCTACTACACACCTGCACATGTATGTGATTTGGGATGCAACAGCATTACAATTCAACTTCACTGGAACTTAGAGGCCCAAACATTGTTCCAGCTTGACAATGCTGCTGTGCACCAAGCCCCTGAGCTCCATGAAGACATGGTGTAAAGGTTAAGGTTGGACTAAAAGAACTTGAGTGTCCTCTGACTAGAGCCCTGATCCAAACCCACTGAAAACCTTTGGGATGAATTGGAAATGGTGTGTACTCACCCGACATTAGTGTCTGATCTCACTAATGCTCTTGTAGCTAAACGAACACAAATCCCCACAAAACTAAATTCCAACATCCACACCCAGAAGGGTATAGACTGTTGTATCATACATGCCAGTGTTTTCAGAATGGGATGTTCAATAGTCAGGTGTCCACATACATATGATCATTTACGAAAAGTAATTCTTTATTGCACTACTTTATAATAATCCTGTCTGTGTCAGATGTGGGATGTGGTAGCCTAGCGGTTAAGACGTTAGACTACCAATCGGAAGCTTGTAGGTTTGAACCCCAAGTCCATCCAGCTGCCTCTGCTGGGCCTCTTTGCTCATTTGTATAAAATTGAGAGAAAAAAAATGTAAGTTGTCTTATGACTTTATGACCAGCTTGCTTGAAATTAAGGTTTTACTTGTACTGTAAATGTAACCAGGTTGATAGCTTTATATTAATAGTATGGAGAATTAAGCAGTCATTTTCACAGTTCTATAGTTGGTGTGTCCAATATATTTGCTGTAATGATTTTCCGTTTTATTTTACCGATTTATTTAGGTTTACAATCCGTTGAGTAATGTTCAAGTTAAATGCCTAGCTCACATCCAGAAGTCACAGCTAATTATATTTTATATTTATAATTATATTTTTTGCAGAAACCCAACCTTCCACTTTGTTCACTAGAATAATGGGTGTGTATAAAAACAGGTTCTGGTGAAAATACAGGAAAGGTGCTTCATATTTACACTCCACTATATTCACATTCCCGATTTTATTTTCAAAAGAGGGAACAAAGAAAATGTCACTTCACCGTCACTGCATGCTTGTAAATGGCAAAATGAAACCACACCGCCTCTGAGATTTTGATGAGAAGGAGCAAATCGATGAACAAAGACTGAATTGTATGTAAATTCCATCATGATGTTTGGTCTAATGAAGTATTACTTAATGTGGTGTTCTTCAGTAGTTAATAATGATAATGTGATAGTATTTAACATAATAATGCATTGTTTAATGCATAATAATGCTTGTTTTTGTTTAATAGCAAATTATTTATACACTTTTGCAAGAATGTTAATGAGAAACATTTGTTACTCATTCCTATGGTACAATCTTACACTTTTAAGCCGTGGCCTAAAGGTTTGAGAGTCTGACTCTTAACCCTAAGGTTGTGGGTTCCAGTCTCGGGCAGGCCATGACTGAGGTGCCCTTGAGCCAGGCATGGAAACCCCACTTTTTATAGATTTTTGTTGTCTATTTCTTTCTTTCTTTAGACATAACTGGCTAAATAAAACACCACACTGACACTATAATATCTCATACTGGGGATGTGGTAGCTTAGGGGTTAAGGTGTTGGACTACAGCTCAGAAGGTTGTTAGATTGAGCCCCGGGTCCACCACCATCACTGGGCCTCTGACCAAAGGTCCTCAAACTTCAATTGCTCAAGCTGTATAAAATAAGATAAAATGTATATTTCTTTGCATAAGGGTGTCTGCCAAATGGGAAATGTCATACAGATAAGGTTAATTACTGGGTATTAATGTAGACTTAAGCAGTAATTATTATACATGAGCTCTGGTTAGGAAGCAGTTCTGATATATACCTATTTGGTCCTACTACACAAACAGTAAAATGTTTGCTTGCTTGTGTTTCCCCCTCTTTCCACATTCGTGTATGTTGTTTCTTTCTGTTGGTTCTCTTTTGTTTAAGCAGATTATAGAAAAATGTATATTTGATTGAAGTCTCTTAAAGTTAATGTCTTGCACTTTTCCACATACCATTAGCTGAAACCAATTTCTGTACCCTTTTATTTTTTACCATTATCCCTAATTGCTGAATATCCTTGATATATTTAATCCAAAAAAAGATAATTCAAATCTTTTTGTTCCTTAATTTCACTTTATAATAAAGTTTTGTACACAAGGTAATTGCTCTTGTATACTGTTTGTTTAGCCTTCTTACCATTGAGTAAAATTTTGGGTTGTTCCCCTCTTAATCAAATGGGAGAAGCAATGCTGGTGATTTACATTTTTATTGAGTGTAGAATGAAAGTGCTACAGTCTTCAGTATCACTTAGCAGTTAACCAGCAACTTGCAATTTGGAACTTGTAATAAATAAACAGCACTTGTAATAACGTAACATTAAATAATCGTACATGAGAATTATCATTTAAAATGATCTTTACAGCGACTTGAGTGAAAATAGTATCTTGATCTGAATTTCGAGTTTCTGAGTATTCGGTTTGTTCCCTTTTTGTGCTTTTATGATGTTTCGTGGGCTCCACATATTTTGGATTCTGAATGTCAACCGATCGCACGAGAAAAATCTGACTTTGGTAGAATGTGTTAAAATGGTCTATATGAACATTTCCCAATTTGTTTATAATCTGATCCTTTTCTACTGAAGTAATATTTGTTTTTTCAAGACAAGCAGAATTTTTAACAGGTACACTATCAATAACCATAAGAACAGGTGAATCTGTGAAGTACAGTACTGTATGTGTAAACCTCTAACCTAGTTTCCAATATCTAACCTAGGTGGAAAAAAGACATTGAAAAACAACAATTCTCAGGAACTCAAGCAACATAGTAAAGTTTAACGTAAATTTAAACAAACCCTAATTAAGTTTATCACATTAAATTGTATTGATTTGTATCTGCTTTGAAATAAATTTTACATCCTGTATCTTAAATACAGAATGTTCAGTTTTTATCTATAAGATTAGAAAATAAAAATACAAGTTTAAAATCATACCAGCATAGCAAGCGTTTTACTCATGCCACTGAGATCCTCTATAGATGGCCGTGATACATTTCACAGCAGATTTCATTTGGATTGTATGATTAATGTAGTAGGAAATGACTAGAAGCTGCTGGGACCAAAAAAAACCCTGTTCCAGTTAAACCTGCTCTAGCGGAGAAAGTGCATCCAGCGCTATTTCATGCAATGGAATATTTCTGTATTTTCTAAATAGTATGAAAATTATGGTATCATACACAAGTTTCTATAATCCAGCCATACGTTCAACCATTGATTGATTGAATGATTGATGATTTCATAACAAAATCCATGTTAACTAAATGTGAAGTGCATATCCTGCATTAACAACCTTATCCATATATTGAAGCAGTACTTTAACCCTAAATCACTTTATTTGTGTAACATAAGTTGAATAAATGTGTACAGTTCACAGCAGCAAAAATCCGGCAGGAAAAAGAGGTAAACTGTCAGATGAACCTTTGAGTACTGACATCTGAGATTAAGAAAAAAGACACTAAATGAGTAAAATGAAAACATGTTTCATTGAAACAACATAAAAACATACATTTAAAGAAAAAATGCAAATATGGAAAAAGAAAAGATACAAATTATAGACAAAATATTTGAACAAAAAACATAATTGTCTCTTCGGCTATAACAAGCAATAAATACAAACCATGTTTAGTAATAGCAGTAATTAGCTGCATTAATAATTATGCTGAAGAAAGGTTGGCTATATCAAGGCCTTTTATATCAAGCTGGATATGTTGTTTATTTGTAAATCATTTGTATGATCTTTCTTAGAATAGATTTGGTATTTTTGAAAATTTTGTATATCTGGAAATAATTGTATATCCTGAGTAATGTAATCCTCAAATGTTTCAACTTCACATATCATTTGACTTAACTCTATCTCACAGAGGCTAAAAAAAGGAATTGTTTTGTTGTGTTCATGTTCAGCATTGAATGTGTTTGTCATGCCTTATTCCACAGTGGTGGTTAATATAAAGCTCCTATGAAAGTAGACAGGCTTTAAGAAGTATGAAATTTTTGTTCATAATCATCTCTAATTTGAAGGTGTTATCTTCAACCGATAAAATTCTGTGTAAGGTTATATACTGTAATCACGCGTTGTAAGGCTGATGATCCATTTGCAGCTTTATTGTACAAACTAGTAAACAAAAGGCGAGGTCGGCAAACACAACAACATAGCAAAGGCAGAAATCGTGGTTGGAAATACAGGCAGAAGGTGAGGGCAAGTGGCAAACAATTGATAAACCAAAATAGAGTAGACAAAACCAGAACTAGAAAAACACAGGAAAAGGCTCAGACTGGTCGCAATAGCAAATCGAGACTTTGCACTGGGGTCGCATTATATAGCATGGGAAATAGGCAACAGCTGGTGGAACTGCAGTCTGGAAGTGACTAGTACTCCGGAGACGCTTCTCGGTGTTGGTTCTCGGGAGGTGAGGCAGGTGCTCCAATCGTGACATCTACAGTGGAAAAAACACAGGTCTCACACTGAAAGTCCTGACTTGATTTATCGGACTCACTTCCAGAAAATCATTCATTTGTTTATACTTTAAATGTCCTATAAGTCATAATCACACATGATTTGGATATTAGCTAATTGTCATAATGACAGAAAATATAATACTGTGGCACAAAGAAAAGGATTTCAGGTGATAAATATAAGGACTTCATATTTTAGTTAGTTAGTTAGTTAGTCAGTCAGTCAGTCAGTCAGTCCATCTATTTGACATGTATTGTCCAAAAAGAGAAAAGATCTAGCATTGCAAATGTTCTAACTACAAAACAGATTTCTCAAAAGCAGAGGTGAGAGAAAAACAACATGATTTCCAAAGCTGAAAGGAAGTAACATTTTGAGAAGGGTCATTAGGTAACAGGCTGAACAGGTCGAAAGCTGAAGGGCTCTTGTGTCATAAATCAATGTTATTTTTCACTTGCAGGAGGCAAACCTGCCGATATTCTCAAGGATACCTACTCCTTTTTTTAATCCCAGTCTGCAGCAATCCAAACACAATTTCACCTCATTAAAAATATAGTATCTGC
Source organism: Tachysurus fulvidraco (assembly GCF_022655615.1). Classification (NCBI taxonomy): domain Eukaryota; kingdom Metazoa; phylum Chordata; class Actinopteri; order Siluriformes; family Bagridae; genus Tachysurus; species Tachysurus fulvidraco. The sequence continues at coordinate 27,201,510 of NC_062521.1, read as the reverse complement.
CTTCACCAACACATAAAAGTGGTAATTTATTTAAAAACAGCACCACAAATAAATCCGTGTTTATTGTGTTGTAAAGAATAGCTAAAATAAAGAAACAGAAACAGACTCATTAGACATCATATATCATATTTATAATAATAATAATAATAATAATAATAATATAGTATTTGTATTATAAAAGCAAAACTACATATGGAATAGGTAGCTGCTACACAGCTGAAGGACTGGGGGTTTGATTTCTGCATCTGGCCTGGGTGTGTGTGGTTTGCATGTATTCCCTGTGCTTCAGGAGTTTCCTCTGGGTTCTCTTGTTTCTTCCCTTAGTCCAGAGACTTGCGTTGTAGGCTGATTAGCATCTCTAAATCTGTAGTGTGCAAATGGGTGTGAGAACAGTTGTGGGTGGAACTGTGCCCTGATATGGACCGACACTCCGTCCTGGCACCCTGTTTCTTGCCTCGTTCCCAAGTCACCTGGGATAGTCTCCAAGCTTCATGTAACTGTGAGTAGGATAAATGGTAGAAAAGATGGAAGGATGGAAGGAAAATAAACAAGAGAAATTCCAGGAATGTTGCCACAAAATGGGCCTTGTGCAGGAAATGTGCAGAAAATGTTACTGGATCATGCATTGCCATTAATGATAAAAAACATTTTACATTTCATAGCATAATTCCTTATTTACACCATTTGGACATTTCATAACAGAAGGACAATGAAAATCTTATAATAAAAGTCTATATTGTCTTATTTAGCTGAAGACGAGAAACTTTTGGACTTCCTTCTGGTTTTGTGTAAAAATAAGAATGACTTAGAGAGTCATCAGCTACCTGATGAATCGTATGATGCTGGCCGAGCTTGCAGCTTCGTTCCATAACATCGAAGCTAAAAGGGTAGGGTTTTATTGATTTTTCTATTTGCCTCAGCATGCATTCATTTCCACGCATTTCACCTGAACAAAACCAGCTGCTGCTAACGAAGGCAGCACAACGATTAAGCAATATCAGTTAATCAACAGATCTAAAAAAAAACAAAAAAAACACCTTGTTAATATAATATAATATAATATAATATAATATAATATAATATAATATAATATAATATAATAATAATAATAATAATGAGAAACATCCTGTCTGTATCTGATGCTGAGAAGCTAGTTCATGCATTCATGACCTCTAGACTGGACTATTGTAATGCATTACTAGGTGGTTGTCCTGCATCTTTAATAAATAGGTTACAGTTAGTCCAAAATGCAGCTGCCAGAGTTCTCACTAGGACAAGAAAGTATGATCATAGAAACCCAATTTTATCATCTCTACACTGGCTAACTGTTAAGTTTAGAATTGATTACAAACTGCTGCTACTTACGTACAAGGCTCTTAATGGTTTAGCTCCCATGTATCTAACTAGTATTCTAACACGCTACAATCCTTCATGCTCTCTGAAATCACAAAACTCAGGACTTCTGGTAGTTCCCAGAATATCTAAGTCTACTAAAGGTGGTAGAGCGTTTTCTTATCTATCTCCCAAACTTTGAAATAGTCTTCCTGATAGTGTTCGGGGCTCAGACACACTTTCCCAGTTTAAATGTAGATTAAAAACTCATCTCTTTAGTCAGGCGTACACATAATACATTCTATAGTATCATGCACTAGTACATCAGACCAGCACATTTTTATGAACAGCAAATATGTTAATCCCTCTCCACTGCTTCTCTCTTTGTACCTATCCCGAGGCGTCCAGACATTGTACCAGCTCCCAACGTCCTCTGTGGGACGTAGCCTTTGGACGTCCACTGAGTCGAGGCCGACTCTAAGAATCCTGAGACATCTCCAGTTAGACTCTGTGATACTAAGGAGATCTGAAGTCCATGATCCTTACACCAATACAACATTTATCTGACTGTATATTACAATCACACCCCCAGTGTCACCCATATCAGGATGGGTCCCCCTTGAGTCCGGTTCCTCTCAAGGTTTCTTCCTTTACCAATTTAAGGGAGTTTTTCCTTGCCACTGCTGCCTGAGTCACCTCAGACTTGCTCATAGGGGGATAATACATACAGATTGTGAACTATATTTATCTAATAATAATCTTGAATTTTTATTCTGTTAATTCTTTTACTTTTATTATTCGTTATTCCTTTATCATTAATTATGTTTACCTTCTGCTCTATGTTTATGTTCTGTAAAGCTGCTTTGAGACAATGTCTACTGTAAAAAGCGCTATACAAATAAACTTGAATTGAATTGAATTGAATTAATATAAACTAATATAAGAGCAGAAATATGAGCACATAGCGACTTTGCCTGTGATTTTCTGAATTCAAATTAAAATGAAAACTAAAGCACACTTCAATGTTTTTTGTTCTTGTTTTGTTAGAGATTGTTCCCTTCGTGAGACTATTTTCAGTGGCTTTGCAGTTCCTTTGTTTCTTATTATTTTTTCATGAATTTCAGACTAAAAACTCCATTACTGCAGAGTGTAAACATCGGGATTGTAATTATTGTGTTTGAAAGGATTCTGTGTGTTGTCAGTGTTCTCAGTAATTATGGAGGAGAGGCTGAGTCATTTGAAAGGTTCTTTTTGGTTCTTATGCACTAACAGATCAAGCAGGTATTCTTAAATTAACCTGTTAAACCATTTTCTCAGTATACTGGTGCTGCATTCTGCTGGTAGAATAGAAGTCAACTTATGGGACACTTTCAATCAGTATAAACAAATGAATGATTTTCTAGCTGTGAGTCTGATCTAAAATGAGTCAGGAATATGTTGTCTTTCAGTGTGAGTCGTGTGTTTTTGTCTCTGTTCATAACCTTCTTCTTCTTCTACCGCTTATCCGGGGCCGGGTCGCGGGGGCAGCAGTCTAAGCAGGGATGCCCAGACTTCCCTCTCCCCAGACACTTCCTCCAGCTCTTCCAGGGGAATACCGAGGCGTTCCCAGGCCAGCCGAGAGACATAGTCCCTCCAGCGTGTCCTAGGTCTTCCCCGGGGCCTCCTCCCGGTTGGACATGCCCGGAACACCTCCCCAGGGAGGCGTCCAGGAGGCATCCGAAACAGATGCCCAAGCCACCTCAGCTGACTCCTCTCGATGTGGAGGAGCAGCGGCTCTACTCTGAGCTCCTCCCGAGTGACCGAGCTCCTCACCCTATCTCTAAGGGAGCACCCAGCCACCCTGTAGAGGAAACTCATTTCGGCCACCTGTATCCGGGATCTCGTCATTTCGTGACCATAGGTGAGGGTAGGAACGTAGATCAACCGGTAAACTTTCTTCACCACAACAGATCTCGATCTCCCGCTCCATCCTTCCCTCACTCGTAAATGAGACCCCAAGATACTTAAACTCCTCCACTTGAGGCAGGAGCTCTCCACCAACCTGAAGGGGGCAAGCCACCCTTTTCCGACTGAGAACCATGGCCTCGGACTTGGAGGTGCTGATTCTCATCACCGCCGCTTCACACTCGGCTGCAAACCGTCCCAGTGCACGCTTAAGGTCCTGGTTTGAGGAAGCCAGCAGGACAACATCTTCAGCAAAAAGCAGAGACGAAATCTTGTGGTCCCCAAACCGGACTCCCTCCGGCCCCATACTGCGCCTAGAAATCCTGTCCATATAAGTAATGAACAGGACCGTTCATAACCTAACACTGAATTTTATTGGTAGGGGATAACATTCTTCAAATTTTAGATGCTTATAACCAAGCACTTGGGGCATGTCAGAGAGCTGACCCCTAGTAGGCTAGATAAAAGTGAAATAACTATGAACAACTACAAATTCTTAAAGTCCTAAGTGTCTATTTTCATATGAGCTTCATATTAACCACTGTGGAGTGAGACATAACAAAGACATTAGTAATCAATATGGATCTGGAAAACAGTTAAAATCAGGAAGTAGAAGTATAGTTGCTTAGACATTTAATGTATTTGAGACAATATTATTATTTTATTACAGTATTATTGTTATATTTCTTAATTTAGACAGTTAATTAACTTTCAATAAGATAAAATGGATTTGTTTTGCAATGAAAAACAACAAAACCACTGGAAAGTGTATGGGCCACCGGTCATAGAACTAGAGCAGAGATACTACACATTAAAAATATATTAGATGGATGGATGGATGGATGGATGGATGGATGGATGGATGGATGGATGGATGGATGGTTCAGATCGATACTTTAGGTAATTACTGTCATGGTAATTGCATGAAGAACAGTAACTGCTGAGTCAATTCATGGGTGTGATTCAGTCTACCATGTAAACACAACACAATTTAGCATTTGATTAGCATTTAGCTATGGCTGTTGTCATGGTGGAGAAGAAAAATGGAAAGCCACAAACGACAGATCAGTCCCTATTAGAGCAAAGATTGTAAACACAGTTATTAGGCCCCTTGGTGAATATTACTGCACTGCACTGCAATGTACTTTTTACATAGCAAAGGCAATTATGATAAGCATGGTAATTACCATAGTGACAAAATGTTGCAGTCAAGATGCTGCAGAATTGTAACATGTTACAATTCAATTAAAAAAAATTTTGTGTCTCAAAGGAGCTTTACAAAACATAAGAAACGTAATACAAAAAGTTTTATGGTATACAAAGATAATATAATGCAAAATTTCAGAACGAATATTAGACATATTGGATTTGTTTATCCCAAATGATCAAGCCAGAGGTGACTGTGACAAGGAAAACTCCCTTAGATGGATGAGGAAGAAACCTTGAGAGGAACCAGGCTTAAAAGGGAACCTCATCCTCATTTGGGTGTGATTATAAATATAAAGTCTGACCATTTTGTATTTCTTAGGAGTTTGTCCTCGAAGACCACATGTAGTCTCCTCTTTGAATACCCGAAATCCTCATGAACCAGAATCCAAATGGAGCTGGTATATTATTCGATGCCTCCAGATCCTCACAAAGTTGGTCTCTTCTCAATAAAGGTCTGAAATCTTCATGACACAGAATACAACTGGAGCTGGTACAGTCTCTGGATGCCTTAGTTTTAAAAGAAAAAGAGAAACAGTCCTTGAAAAGCAGCAAACAAACAAAGTTAAATAATAAAAATGTTCAATAGTCAAATCAAATCAAATACTATTATTGTGGCTAATTTCTCTAAAATTCAATAGCGTGTTTATATTTACTTGTGATTCTGTTTATTATAAGTATTTTTTCCTGATATTTGTAGACATCTAAGTGCTACAGGAAGACCCATTATTATAACATAACCATTATAATGGAAAACTTTTTTACAAATTGCTCTCTTGAGTCTTCATTTAACTACATGGACAACAGAAAACACCAGTTCTAATTTGTTGGCAAAAAAAAGCTTAACTGAGGCAACTAGACACTATATTCAAGACCAACTCATTATCCAAGATTTACTGTGTAGATAAGGTTAATTGGTTAAAAATACAATACACATATAGTGGACTATATACAGTGTAAATGAGCTGTGAGGATTCAGCAGAGGTCCCTGAACACCCTGGGTTTCATACAAGTGTAAATAAATGGAAAGAAAATGGATTTGCAGCTCTACAGGAAGGAGAGAGAGAGAGAGAGAGAGAGAGAGAGAGAGAGAGAGAGAGAGAGAGAGAGAGAGAGAGAGAGAGAGAGAGAGAGAGAGAGAGAGAGAGAGAGAGAGAGAGAGAGAGACTTATCTCACACACAGTCTTAATAAAGTCCCAGTGGACACTGGTGCTCTTAGTGCAGCATTAATCTCAACCAAATACACACATTACACAGAAGAAAACAGGACTTACTGTACAGGAGTATTTTTCCTGTTTCAGTAATAAGATTGAAAAAAGTTACAAGAAAATGCAGCCTCTGTGTTTTGTTAAAACATCAATCTTGGATATGATCTTTACACTAATATATGAATATCACAAATTAATGTAATGTATAGTGGTTAGATGATGGAGTGCAAAAACCTTTTATTACAAACAAGTTATTAAAGGAAAACCAAGAATCATCAGTGTCTAAAGTGCTTGTTATGAGGTTGGGGTCAGAGTGCAGGGTCAGCTATGATACAGCATGTGGAGCATGCAACAGTGGCAGCTTGTTGGTGATGGGGCCTGAATCCTGACTTTCTAATCTCTAACCCAGAGCCTTAAATCCATTTTTTCTAGGGTCTCTGCTTTACTCCCTCCCTTTTCTCTAGGAGTGTATCTACACCTTTATTTCAGTGAGTTCTTGCACTGATGCAGGCTTTCATCCCAATCAAGCAGGACTCTCACCGGATTCCACCTGTTTAATTTGTTTAATTTTACCTGTTTAATTAACATGTAAATAAAAAATTGATTTGTCACACCAGGCCACCTTTTTCTATTCCCCAGTGGTCCAGTTCTGATGCTCAGTGTCCAATGTAGATGCTTTGGGGCACTGTATCATAGCCCCTGCACTCTGACCCCAACCTCCTCAGTTGGGGTATGTGAAGAAAAGAATTCCACTGTGTTGTAATGTACATGAGGCGATAATAAAGGCTTCTATGCCCCCGTTCTTCTGTTACACAGACCTGACACTGCAGACTCCTAAAAATAAATTGAAAATAATGTATTCTTATTATAAGGATATCCCATCATGTTTCCACATTAATCAGAAGCGTGTACCATTCAAATTATTAAGCTGTTACTATAGAAACGCCAACATTCATATCTATTTGTTCTTGTCTGAATGTGCCCAGAATTGAACGATCTAGCACCACAACTACAACAGCTTTACTTGCCTAAAACATTTCTCTTTTATGGCTCATTGGAAAAATAATAAATACGGGGACAAAAAAAAAAAACAGTTTACGGTCATGTTTAAGTTTGCAGAGAGAGAGTGGAATGGAGGAAAAACCTTTATTTATTAGTCCTCTGCGAGGATCTCAGTGACCTGCTCTAATAAATCAAACACAACATCCCAGAGGGAGATGAAGCTCTGTAACACAACACTGAAATGGATTTAGAGGAAAAACAGTCCCATGAGGCACTGAAGTGTTAATCAATGATGCTTCAGTGATGTGAGATGAGAATATAAATAAGTGATAATGTGTCAGAAAAAAGGATTTTGTTATAAAAGGAGATAATATTTATCATTCAAAGTAATGCAATGCAAATTGTGGTCAGAAGATACAAAAAAAAAAAAAACAGATACATAAGATGTGGGTTTGCTTCCATCATCTCAGATGCTTTGATGTTAAGATATGCATAGCAGGTTTTTTCTCTCAGTCTGAGAGACATTTCTGACATTTCTGTTTGATTTGTCGAGCTTCGTCGTTTTGAGGATGACAGGGTTGTGTGTGTTTAACTGGCAGGGCGATAAAGCATGCTGGTGAAAATATGACAGTGTGACATAAGTTAGTTATGACGTGTGTGTGTGTATATGTGTGTGTGTGTGTGTGTGTGTGTGTGTGTGTGTGTGTGTGTGTGTGTGTGTGTGTGTGTGTGTGTGTGTGTGTAATGGTATGGAAACAGACTGATTGAATGTAAACACACACTGGGGGCAGATGACAAGAAAAAGAAGATGTGAGGATCCAGGAATGGATAAAGATCTGAGTTTTTGCTGAGATCTTTTCTTCAAAAGAAAAAAACAAGAGTTTGTAGGAGTATCTCTTCTGAGAATTTTACCCCAGAGACAAGATTATGATCAGAAGGCTTTTCAGAATCATCTAGGTTCTCAAAATTTCCTCCTAACAGAATTTTTGATCGATGGATTCCCTAGTCTGTGTCCAAGTGAACCAGTATTATACTTTAGATAAGGGCATCTGCCAAATTCCATAAATGTAAATGTATGGATTGGATGCCTAGACTGTCCTGTTCTCAAAAAATACAAGATTCCTTTTCTACTTGTTAATTAGCATTCATTTAATAAGCATGTGATAGTCTTAATCTCTTCCTGGATAGTGTGTTTTGTTAGCTAGAGATGTAGGTGAAATAGAGCAACCCTGTAAAAATGATCCAATATTAATATTCCATTTGTGTGTATGTATGCTGTGGGACATAATTAAAGCAATTTTTTTTTTATTCAGAGACTCCATTACTTCGACCATACCAAATAAACAACACCTACGGTGAGACCTCCTCTGTGGAATACCGAATGAAGTCCTTCAGATATAGCAAATGGACAAAAACAGCTGTGAGAAAATGAGTGAGAATTTCAACACCTAAAAACGTCATTACGAACAAAATATTCAGTTGTTATTTCTGCATATTTTCTAACACACATTCTCTGTATGACATGTTTGCTTTAGGTTATGTGATTAGGAGACAGGAGTATGCATCATGCATTAGCTTTAATTTCAAGATATATAGATGAAAAATACAGCAGTGTTTAAGAACTCTATAACAGGACCAATCAAAAGCAATCATGGCTTGACGTACAAACCGAATCAATGCGTTTAGTGAAACAACTTGATGGTGCATACTGTTCTCATAACTCAAAAAACAGAACAAACTCTTCTCATTGTGCTTAATTCATCATCAAATGAAGCAGTAATTGCTTTTTTGTCCTGCTGTCGGAGTAAATCCATAGTGCAACCAAGCAGATATTATAGACGTTTCACCTTGGACAGATAATAAATCACCATCACCCTAAACCCCACCTCCTAAATTATTTTTAACCTTTCTTCTCCTCTTAGTTTAATTGCTTTTAGATAGTACCAATACATAAAAAAACTGCACTTGTCAAGGTTTTGATGGGATGCGTGGGTTTAACTTGGGATGATGAGAAGCTCATGCCAGGTGGAGAGGAAGAGCTAAATCATTTAGCCAGGTATTTTTAGAAGCAGGGGCGCCTAATAAGATAAACAGTAATGCGAGCACAGATGAGCTCTGTTTTGAACAGATGGCGTGCTCGGTTGAAAAATGATTAAGTTGCAGCAACTAAAACACACCATACATACACCAGACCAAATATGTCGCACCTCAGGGATGGAACCACCTGTTGAGGATGCTAGCTAGTTTTAGGAAAATTATGACACAGCAAATGTCAGCAAGTTTACAATGTAATAATGAGATACAGACTATTTATCTACAGTCAGGACAATGCAGCTTGGATTTGAACTCCTATAATCTCCTATGGCTAATTTTTATTCAAGGGGAACAGGACATCTTTTATTTGTTTTGATTTTATGGTCCGTCTCTAGTCAGTGCATTAAAATCCACAGCACAAGCTGATGCTTGTCAGAAAGGAAACATTACCACAATAAAATTCAGCAGTGAGTTTAACAAGGGCAGATGACAAAGTGTGAGGGTTGCGACTCATTAACACTTATGATTATACCACAGTGCTGTTGAATTCTCAAAATCTGATTGGTCAAAATGCACAGTATTCTTGCACAACAGCACGGTTTGGTGTAATATGTTCTTGTTTCTATAGAAGCATCACATACACAGTGGCCTTGTGTGAAGGTTGCTCCACATAATCCATATAATCTTTTTAAAAGATTAAAATGTGTGTATTGACATTGGCAGTAGTAGCTGAATTCATATCTCTATTATTATTAATGCTCTCATTAGTTGGGTTTTATTTTCATATATCATTTTGTCCTGAGTTTTGTACTTAGTTGTCTGCTATTGGATGTTATTTTGAATTCTCACTGTTCTGTGAGTCTATGATTTCATCTGTGCTTTAAGACTATTGTTAACAACACCAGGTTTTGACACATCATTACAAGTCCCAGATTGCTATGAATCATTCAGAAGCACACAGTGCTTGGCAGACATGGACTACAATAGCAAACAGTCGTGAATTCTATCGGCATCAACAACATCAACACCGGAGTCAAACCACATCCTCTGGGGGATGGAGCAGAGTGAAGGATACTCCATAACCTGCTTGCTGTTATGATTAACAGCAAGCAGGTGCTCACTGTTAACTGCTTACCTGGTGCTCGTGTTCTTGATGTCTCTGCACAGGTACCTAGAGTCGTGAGCAGAAACACCAAAGCTGTGGTTCTTCATGTCGGCTCGAATGACACCAGCCTGAGGCAGTCAGAGATCCTGAAGAGGGACTTCAACACCCTGGTGGAGACGGTTCGCAGCACATCACCCACGACGAGGATCATCGTGTCTGGACCACTTCCAACTTACCAGTGAGGAATTGAAAGGTTCAGTAGACTTTTCGCTTTAAATGAATGGTTACAGTCATGGTGTCAGGCTCAGAAACTACTCTTTATCGATAATTGGAATGTTTTCTGGGAGCGTCCTAGGCTATTCCGTGCTGACGGCCTGCACCCCAGCAGAGTTGGAGCGGAGATCCTCTCGGACCACATCTCCAGGGCGCTGAACACCTTCTGACTGGTAAACTACTCTTTAAATTTAAATCTTAATAGCCATCCTTCACCTCAGCACATTGACACAGAAAATGCACACATAGCTCACCCTATAGAAACTGTGTCTGTTCCCCGAGCAGTGAGATCCAAAAGTAAATACACGAGAAGTCCTCGAAATAATCTTACTGTAATTAGACCAGAAAAATGCCAAAGAAACAAACAAAAACAGTTCTTAAAGTTTGGACTTCTGAACATTAGATCTCTTGCACCCAAAGCACTTATTGTAAATGAAATGATCTTAGATAATAGCCTTACTGCACTCTGCCTCACCGAAACGTGGATTAAACCAAATGAATACATCAGTCTAAACGAGTCTACACCATCAGGATATATCTATAAGCACGAACCTCGTCTGACTGGTCGTGGAGGTGGTGTCGCCACTATCCTTAGTGATTACCTCACTGTTACCCAGAGAACACAGCCTAGATTTAGTTCTTTTGAAGTGCTCGTCCTTAATGTTACACTATCGCACGTGCACACGAAGAAATCCCTGATGTCTCTTGCTCTAGCGACCGTGTACAGACCCCCAGGGCCCTACACAGTTTTTCTTAGAGAATTCACAGATTTTCTCTCAGACCTATTAGTTAACTTTGACAAAGCATTAATTGTAGGAGACTTTAACATTCATGTTGACGACACAAACGACGCTTTAGGACTCACATTTATGGACTTACTAAACTCACTTGGGCTCAAACAAAACATCACTGGTGCAACTCACCGACGTAACCACACACTAGATTTAATAATATCACACAGAATAGAAGTCACTGATATAGATATCATACCCCAAAGTGATGACATCACAGACCATTACCTTATAATGTACACACTACCTATAGAACAGACTAACTGTGTCTCACCACGTTATCGACTCGGTAGAACCATTATTTCGACCACCAAAGACAGATTCACAAATAACCTGCCTGATCTGTCTGGACTTCTTAATGTACCCTCAAACTCAAACGACCTAGATGCAATGACTAACAGCATAGACGCTATATTCACTAGCACATTAGACACTGTTGCCCCAGTCAGATTACAGAAGGTTAGAGATAAAACACTTGCACCATGGTATAATAGTCACACTCACACCCTCAAGAGAGAAACCCGTAACCTCGAACGGAAATGGAGAAAAACTAAATTAGAGGTGTTTAGAATTGCGTATAAGGACAGTATGTCCAGCTATAGACAGGCTCTAAAAGCTGCTAGGGCTGAGCACCTGAGCAAACTCATAGAAAATAACCAGAACAATCCCAGGTTTTTATTTAGCACAGTGGCTAGTTTAACAAAAAATCAGAAATCTGAACACACTATTCCATCACATTTCAGTAGTGAGGACTTTATGAGATTCTTCACTGATAAAATCGAAAGTATCAGGAATAAAATAGGTGACGCCCAACATATGAGAGCAACCAGTGACACAATCTCACCTAAGGCTTTACACAGCTTTACAAGTACAGGACAGGAAGAGTTAGATAAACTTATTACTACAGCTAAATCAACAACATGTTCACTAGACCCCATCCCAACTAAATTACTGAAAGAAGTGTTACATAAAGCTGGTGAGCCTCTTCTTAATATCATTAACTCCTCGTTATCTTTAGGTTACGTCCCGAAGTCTTTTAAGTTGGCAGTTATTAGGCCACTCATCAAAAAACCTAACTTAGACCCTAATGAACTATCAAATTACAGACCTATCTCACACCTCCCGTTTATGTCTAAAATACTTGAAAAGGTTGTGTCTGTTCAACTGAGCTCCTTCTTACAGGAGAGCAACATCCTTGAAGAGTTTCAGTCAGGTTTCAGGCCCCATCATAGCACAGAAACTGCACTTGTTAAAGTTACAAACGACTTGTTCTTAGCTTCGGACCAAGACTGTATGTCACTATTAGTTCTACTTGACCTTAGTGCTGCATTCGACACTATAGATCACAACATTCTTCTAGATCGCTTACAATATTACACAGGTATTCATGGTCAGGCTTTAAGCTGGTTTAGATCCTATCTGTCTGACCGATACCATTTTGTAGAATTAAATGGTGAATCCTCCAGTTTACTACCAGTTAATTATGGGGTCCCTCAAGGATCAGTTCTAGGACCTCTGCTTTTCTCTATATACATGCTTCCATTAGGGAACATTATTAGAAGACATGGGATTAGTTTCCATTGTTATGCTGATGACACACAGTTATATATCTCATCAAAACCAGATGAAATAGCCACAGTGTCCAAATTAACTCGGTGCCTTAGAGAGATAAAAGACTGGATGAGCTGCAACTTTCTATTGTTAAACTCCGATAAGACTGAAATACTACTCATAGGTCCAAAAACCAGTGCACATAAACTCTCACACCTTAACTCCCATTTAGAGGGATGTACTATTACAAGTAGCTCGACAGTGAAAGACCTCGGTGTTATACTAGACAGTAACTTGTCTTTTAAAAATCATATCGCCCATACTACCAAAACAGCCTTCTTCCACCTTAGAAATATTGCCAAGCTGAGAAACATCCTGTCTGTATCTGATGCTGAGAAGCTAGTTCATGCGTTCATGACCTCTAGACTGGACTATTGTAATGCATTACTAGGTGGTTGTCCTGCATCTTTAATAAATAGGTTACAGTTAGTCCAAAATGCAGCTGCCAGAGTTCTCACTAGGACAAGAAAGTATGACCATATAACCCCAATTTTATCATCTCTACACTGGCTACCTGTTAGGTATAGAATTGACTACAAACTGCTGCTACTTACGTACAAGGCTCTTAATGGTTTAGCTCCCATGTATCTAACTAGTCTGCTAACACGTTACAATCCTTCACGCTCTCTGAGATCACAAAACTCAGGGCTTTTGGTAGTTCCCAGAATATCTAAGTCTACTAAAGGTGGTAGAGCATTTTCTTATTTAGCTCCCAAACTTTGGAATAGTCTTCCTGATAGTGTTCGGGGCTCAGACACACTTTCCCAGTTTAAATGTAGATTAAAAACTCATCTCTTCAGTCAGGCGTACACATAATACATCCCATAATATCATGCACCAGTACATCAGACCAGCACATTTTTATGAACGGCAGATATGTTAATCCCTTTCCACTGCTTTTCTCTTTGTACCCATCCCGAGGCATCCAGACACTGTACCAGCTCCCATCGTCCTCTGTGGGACGAAGCCTTTGGACATCCACTGAGCCGAGGCCGACTCTAAGAATCCTGAGACATCTCCAGTTAGACTCTGTGGTACTCAGAAGATCAGAAGTCCTTAAACCTCACACCAATACAACATTTAACTGACTGTATATTACAATCACACCCCCAGTGTCACCCATATGAGGATGGGTTCCCCCTTGAGTCCGGTTCCTCTCAAGGTTTCTTCCTTTACCAATTTAAGGGAGTTTTTCCTTGCCACTGCTGCCTGAGTCATCTCAGACTTGCTCATAGGGGAATAAATACATACACACTGTGAACTATATACATCTAATAATAATCTAGAATTTTTATTCTGTTAATTCTTATTTCTTTTATTATTCATTATTTCCTTTATCATTAATTATGTTTACCTTCTGCTTTATGTTTATGTTCTGTAAAGCTGCTTTGAGACAATGTCTATTGTAAAAAGCGCTATACAAATAAACTTGAATTGAATTGAATTAATCACTCCATCTCATTCAACCAAGATCACCTAAACCCGAGAAGCATCTTCAGTTACTGATACATATTTTTGATATAACTGATACATACTGACTCATATTTTGTGGAAATCTTTTTTATTCATATTTGTTCTAGAACTTTGAAGAAGTTCATGGGATAAAATCTTGAATTTGAAAGCATTTGACTACATTTTATAGTCAGATGTAGATCATAGGGATTTGTTTGAGAAACAGAGAAATGTAACCCCTGAAATATACATTATATAACGTATTGAAATATTAATAAACAAAACATACATAACATAAAAAAAACTTCTACGTGTTCTTCTATGAATTATGACCAATATACAAATGTAAATAGCTATGATAAATACATAAATATATATAAAAGATAATGTTAAACTGAGAGTTATAAGTACAGTGCTGTCCAAATATCATGCCAACATCCATAATATAAACATTAAAACACAATAATGAGAAATGTTCTACTCAAACAATTAGAGGAAATTATTTTTGTTCTGAGCAAAACATTAGGATTAGAAATCAACTTTTGTTTTATATTTTTAAATATTATAATACAACCTTAATCGGTTTTAATCTCACAACCCCTTAGTTGTTATTTCTTTATTTAACCAGGTGAGTCAGTTGAGAATCAGTTCTTTACAATAATGTACAAGTTGTGATGTATTGTGCACTGTAGACTTTTCTCCTGAGGTAACAAGCCTTGTGTTCATGTTTGAACATCTGGCTCTTCAAAATGATTCTCACTTTATTATCTGAATAAAAAAAAAAACAACAAGAACAAATTATTGCCTTTAGATTGCAATACATCTGAACACCTAGAATAAACAGTTTAAACATTTCAGTGAAAACTAGTTATAATCATTATTACATCATTTTCCAAAAATATTTGTAATTAAATTTATGGTGTTTGTACAACAAACAAACAAACAAACAAACAATGTAAATAAATAAATATGAAAGTAAATTATATTTGTTTGTTTGTTTGCACAAACTCTATAGAAATATTAAAAAGTATTGTAACTATTTTTATAATTATCAAACAAACAAACAAACAAATAAATAAATAAATAAATAAATAAAGTGAATGTTTGTTTATTGGATTATTAATTTATTATAACTTTTTTTTTCATTCTGATATAACGACACATTGACATGTCCTTTACATTCAGCTTTTAACTTCACAGATAAAGGAAACATGCTAGACATCTGAGTTACTTAGCAAGTCAAGGAATTATTTATACACATGCCAGAAATTTCCGAAGACTTCACTTCATATCATGCCATGTATTTATCCGAGATCGCACTTTCGTGGCCTTGAGGGTTTCATAGAGCAGCTGTCTTTGTGCTCAAATGGTTCTTAGAAGCAAGGACCGGAGAGCACACAGCAATAAAGAACATCATAATGATTAGCAACCTGCATTAGTTTGTCCAGATCCCAGATGCTCTTCAGCTTGAAGCCAAAAAAAGTTGAAGCAGCACATATATAGTATGATAAACACAGACTCTGGGAATTCTCTGACACAGAATTGTGTGAATCTGCTCTTTTTATCAGTTCTTATAATAATAGCTACTGTATATTGCAGGGACCATGAAAAAACACAGCAGCTGTACACATTATATTTATTCCTCTAAAAGCAGAAGAAACCCTCCACTGAGATTAGAGATGTTGTAGGATGAACTCTATGTGTACACTTGTATAGGGTAACATTACAGTATACCACATTCAATTCAATTTAGTTTTTTTTTTTTTTTTTTGTATAACACTTTTAACCATAGGAATTGCCACAAAGCAGCTTAATAGCTTTACATTCATAAATATATCAATCAATTTATCCCTAATGAGCATGCAAGAAGAGATTATAGGAGATCATAGGAGGAAGAAACCTCAAGACTCAAATCGGGAAGCTATGTTCATCTGAGCAAACACCGGCGGGTGTGATAATAAATTTTTATATATATATATATATATATATATATATATATATATATATATATATATATATATATGCACTTCTAGAAGTTCTTTCTAATTTTTAATTCTAAATGTTAAAGTTATGAACAGTTCACCGCTGGAGACTTGCGTGCAAAGCCATTTGTATCAACTGCAGTCCAAAGCCGTCGTCATGGTATCATTCACATTAGCTGCATGCATAGAAATGAATGAATCTAAGATTTAGTTTAAGTCCTGTAGTATTTACAGTATAAAGGTGAGAAATAATTGAGTCTGCTGCTTTTTTGCTGCTTATATCTCATACACATTAAAGAAGAAACGCAATCAGATTTCAGTGAAAATATTACACATAGTTTACATAAAAAATTTTTTGTAATATAATATTTTGGCCCAAATCGTACTCTGTAATGCAGCGGGTCTGCATTTCTGAAGCAGGTGAAAACAGAAAATGATGCAGCTGTGGAGTTAATGTGAAAACAGTGGGATGAAAAACATTACATATTGTTCTAGGATTGAGGTTTTAGTGCCTGCTGCGTGCTGTTTATTTCCAGCCTGTGGGAATTCCTGCAGCTTTCCATGTGTGGTGTGTAACAGCCGGCAATCATGATACTGCACCTGCTACTACTGTGTGTGTGTGTGTGTGTGTGTGTGTGTGTGTGTGTGTGTGTGTGTGTGTGTGTGTGTGTGTGTGTGTGTGTGTGTGTGTGTGTGTGTGTGAGTCAAAGGGACAAAGCTATCAATACAAACTGCAGACATGCAAACGACCCCAAATAGGCGTTAGTCAATTCAATTTATTTGTATTGCGCTTTTAACAATTTAAATCATTTCTGAGCAGCTTTACCGAAGAATATTAACAGAAAAACTATATAACAAAGGTATAAAATTAAATTTATGAACTCTAAAGTCTTTTGAAATCTTATGCACAGTGTCATTAAATCTCTCTTAAAACTTCTGACCCTTCTCTGTCACGATTATTATCATATTTATGTATTTACTAATCTTGAAAATCTACAATTTAGATTAGATCTAGATTAGAATGATTTAGTGTACATTTACCTGCTGCTGATATGTATCACTGTGTGGCGGTGGGGTGAAAGGTCAAGTGCTAGCTGTGGACAGAGAGAAGGCGGGTTAAACTAGCAGTGACGATTCACACCTGGTGTCTTATAAGAGTTTACTAATTTGTGTCTCTTATATGCCTCAAGCATTGTGAACTAAACAAACTAAGTTTGTAAGTGTGTTATTAGTAAAAACACAACAAACTTGTAGTAAATTAGTTTTTCTGTTCTGTTTGATGACAATTAACGTCCCCGACAACATCTGTAGTCCTGTTTAGATACTTAATAGTAACCACCTTCTTCAAGACACAAAAGCATAAAGAGTTGGGAATCACTAATGGATTTTATGTTACACAATAAAGCGTGAACATATATTGATATGAAAGACTTTATTTCAGACATTTAGCCAAAAGTCCATTGAAAAAATGCTTGTTTCCGGGTTTTAGGTCTCCTTCCGGCTGCATGTAATTGATATAAACCTGTGATTTGTCAGATAGCTGGGGACTAGAGTATAGAAAATGAATTTACACCTTCAATCAGACTCAAGAATTCAGTGGTGCAATTTTTAATTCTACAATTCTTTATCAGGTAGATGAATGATGAATGTTTAGATATTTTTAAACATTTTGAATAGATGGCATTACATTACCCTGACACACACACACACACACACACACACACACACACACACACACACACACACACACACACACACACACACACACACACTGAGGTTCTAAACTGAATGGTGCTGCAGATTACAGATTAAGTAGCAGCCCGTGTTCATTCCTCATCTAAAGAAATTCTCTGAAAAAGTCGATTTATATTGAATTATAAATGATCCAGAAAGATACGCTTGCACAACATCTTATTTTCATTTACTGACACGCAAGTGGAAGATCAATTTCAAGGCTTGTTCAGGGGGAGACACGGTTCAGCATGCTAGATTAAACTCAATCAAACTCATTTGCTAATTGCTTATTGACCCATATCGTTGCAAATATGAACTGTCAGTCTGACACAGTAATGATCAAATTATCTACGTCAGGAGCAGCTAATGATTCCGGAGAGGTTTTATGAAGAGGACACACACCTTGAAGTTTCAGAAGCAGGAAGTAACTGACTCCAGAATGTAAGAGTTTGTTAAGAAATCATCACAATATACAAATGGACCCGAAATGGTTTAATTAAAACTCAATATAACAAAGCGGATGCAAAGATAACAATAACATTAAAATTTGCTATATTTCCAATAACCTCAGTTTGACCTGATTTTCTGCACTATTCATTAAAACCCTTGTTTGTACATTATGTGCCAGTGTACACTGTATGTCAGGCTGTATATGACTATGCATAATTCATAACACTCTCTGGTGTTTATAACAGTTTATAATCACACCGTCCACTGTCACCCAAATGAGGATGATGTTCACTTTTGAGTCTGGTTCCTTTTCACATTTCTTCCTCTTCCATCTAAGGAAGTTTTTCCTCACCACAGTCGCCTCAGTCGCCTCAGGTTTGCTTATTGGTGATAAATACAAAAACAAATTAAAGTATAATATTAATCTTGAACTTTTGTATAATGTTAATCTTAACTTTTTGTATTATATGTCTTATGTTCTCTAAAGCTGCTTTGAGACAAAGTCCTAGCTAATCATTTTCCTCTGCTCTCTCTCATCACAAATACATTTATAGTAACAGAACTGTCTCTGAGTAAACTTTATAGATTGCTGTGTGTGAAAATCCCAGATAAGCAGTTATATAGTTAAATACTGCAACCAGCCTGTGTGCCTGTGTGAACTGTACCAAATCAAAAACACACTCCAACACTCATTCAATATACACCCATGTCTACAGCCCCATCCATATTAAACTGTTTACATGCTGTCTTGCACATTCACTCAGTTGCTGACAATTCAATACCCCATCCAAATGCTGATATTACACACAAGTACAGTATATAAATCTTTACAAGAACCCTCTTTGTTCATAATCCTATATTTTGCATGAGATGCAGTATTTCTATACAGTATGCACACTGGTTAGTGCTATTCTGTGTATCTGTCCTGTAGTGTTCTGTATTGTCTGTTTGCACTGATTTTGTCTTGCACTGTTTGCACTAGGTTCCTCACAATGCTTTCTATGGCTAGGACAATTTACTTTAAGTCCTTAGCTCTGTTTTTGTTCTATATAGCACCATGGTCCTGGAGAAACATTTCATTTCACCATGTACTGCATCAGCTATATGCTGTATGCTTGAAATAACAATAAAAGATTCTTGACTTGACATGACATGTGATGTGATGTTTACCTGAAGCTCTGCATGACTGTATTCTTTGTGCTGCTGAGCAAATAATTTTGTGATTGAGCAGGTTTGTAGGTGTTCCTAATAAATTGCTCAGCAAATGTTTATCTAATTAAACTGTGAAACTCTGAAAGCATGTAGGATGACATAGGTTTAGCAGCGATTTCTTTTTGACTTCACTGTAGCTCAGATGTGTGAAAAAGGCTGAAAACTCATTGTATCCAATCAGAGCTGTAAAAAAGAACACACACACACAGAGTTAAGAACCATTGTAATTAGTTACATGGGTATGAATGGAATTTGCATCAGCATTAACTTTAGCTGGAATACACATAATTAGTTTGCACCTTATAAACATGTATATTTATTAACACCAACCCAGCGAATGGCACACCGAACAGCAGGTTAAATAAGGAGACCAGAGCCCCTGTAACAGACCTCAGAGCTCATTTCTTTGATAAACGACATCACGAGTAGAAAACAACAGCAGAACAACAGGACATGAATTTTCTAACAGGAAGTGAATGTTGCAGTGACTCCGGAAAACAGAAAACTTTCTGCATCCAGTCGCCAGGCGAATAATTTAATTCATATAAACGGTCTCTATAGAATAATAAGCAGCCTGAGCTCCACAAGATTCATTTATATTCACGAACAATGCATAATTTGTGCTCTGCTAAACGATGTTCAATTAACTTCTGTTTACAAGGCTGAATCTACCGCTATATTTTAACCCAATTAGTGTTAATTGGACTGTTTATGCCACAGAGACTTGGTGAAGTCTATGAGGACGAGGATAATGAGTTAGCATCTATATTGATCTCCTTCTCATGCTAAATCACTTGTTTATCTGAAACGAAGTCTTTTTATGTAAAATAGAACCGAACATTATCCAAGCTGGCCTCAGTGATATGTCAAATTAAGTGACATTCTGGAGTAAAATTTAGTAACGGATTAACATAATTCCTGCTTCACCTTGTGCTTGTGTCCTGACCACACAAATGTACAGTTACCTGATTGTGTTCACCTGTTCTGTGTTAGTCCTTGATTTGTTTTTGTATAGCTGTGCATGTATCACATACTATTCTAGGCCATTATGTACAATACATAGTGTGAATAGCCTGTTCACACTGAAACATCTATCTATCTATCTATCTATCTATCTATCTATCTATCTATCTATCTATCTATCTATCTATCTATCTATCTATCTATCTATCTATCTATCTGTCTGTCTGTCTGTCTGTCTGTCTGTCTGTCTGTCTGTCTGTCTCCCAGTTATTAACAATCCATCAGTGCTCAAGTTGAGATGCTACTTCCATTCTAAAATTCATCCACAGTGTAAGTGCGTAGTGTCAAACGTTATTCAAATTCAAGTCAAGAATATTTTATTGTCATTTCAAGCCTATACCACTGGTGCAGAACACAGTGGAATGAAACACTGTTCTTCCAGGACCAGTGCATACATACATAAAGTATGGTTTAAAATATGGTGTCCATGTATCAAAATGTTTTGAATTTTGCATTTATTCCTTGACTATTTCATACATTTTTCATCATTTATTATCCTTGTTCAAACTGACCTGTCTGTGTTTTTGCTCTAATAATGACTTTCTTGGAATGGCCCTCATAAATCAAATACAGCATTTATCCACTTCCTGCTTCCTGCTTCTGACCACATGAAATAGTGAATTATGTTTAAAAAAATAAGAAAAAATTCACTAATAATAATAATAATAATAATAATAATAATAATAATAATAATAATAATAATAATCTACCGCTATGTGATTATAAATATACAGTCTGATTTTAATTAATGATTTGCATCAATATTATTTTGCAAAATATTATTGATGCAAAAGATCACATGGAGTTCACATCTCCTCTATATAGTATCACAGAGTCCAACTGGAGCTGGTAGATCTCTAGATGCCTCAGGATTCTCAGAGTCGGCCTCATCTCAGTGGAGGTCCAAAATCTTCATGGCACGAAAGACGATCTGAGCTGGTACAATTTCTGGATGCCTCGGGATCGGTAGAAAGACATAAGTATAAATAAGCTACACATCCATAAATTAGACCAAAGAATGGTGTTTCTTGTGCTCCGAAGAACAACATTGCCATCTATTGTCTGAAAGAAAGAAAGATCAAGTATCTGTAGAGCAATACTGCCATCTGCTGTCCATAACAAAATAATCTACTGACGCTCAAGAATCCACATACAGAAACTCTAATCGAGGTAGAAATTATATTCCATACAATACATATATGTGTTGAGGAATCTTAGTTAAATTAAAAATAATGATAATAAACCTTTACAGCACATGCCAAAGGTGTAAAAATGCAGAATGTAGAAAGAACGTGTCTGTAAGGAAGTGATAGCTCAGAAGTTAATGTGTTGGACTACTGACTGGAAGGTTGTGAGTTTGAGTCCCCAGGCCCCCAAGGTGCCACTCCTGGGCCCCTGTGCAAGGCCATTAACCCTTAATTGCTCAGCTCTATAAACGAGATAAATGTAAGTTGCTCTGGATAAGGGTGTCTGGTAAATGTAGAAAGTAAGAAATATCAACACAGTGATGCCTGCCTTAGAAAACTGAGAAGACAGATTTTTGGATAAAACATCATACATATAATCATCATATCATATTTGTAAGATAATTGGGCAAATTTCCAACTTTCTTCTGTACCTCATGCCTTTTCATATGCTCTACAACAGGCATCACCAAATGGCGGACCGCGGTCCGGATCCAGACCGAGTGACGGGTCTGCCCGGACCCGTTAAAATTCTAATATTATCATATTAAGCATCTCCTTATTATAATCTAATATTATACGATTATATAAGCTCTTTGATATTAATAAAAAGATAAATCTTTTGTTCATGTGCAGTTAATCTTAAGATTGTTTCTGTTCCATACTCCAGAGCAGAAGGTGGCAGTAATGCACCTAATTACGCTGGCAGGACAATTAAGATTCAAACTGCTGGCAGGACAGTTACATGCCCATTGCTCTCACTAGGAACGGAAGATGGAAAGGGGGTAAGGAGAGGTGGAAAGGAGAGAGGAAAAAGGGAGCTGCTCAAAGCTTTGCACTTTTCTTTTATTTAGTAAATTCTGCCCTGTTCTATCTTACTTGAAATGTTTTTTTGCCCAAGGTTCCTGTGTTATTAATGTAGTTAATATTTAAAAAGGGGGCAGCTAAAAAGTCTTTTGTTTAATTTTTTTTCTTAAAGATTAAAAGTGTTCAGGCTTCTCAAAGCTGTGTTTGCAATTTTTATTTATTTTATTCAGAAGAAATTCGGTGTCTGTTGTCTGTTGACATGTAGTAAAGACAACTACAGTATTGTTTTCCATTCAAGTGCCATACAAGTTCAGACTTTGAAAACACTTGAAATTTAACAATAAATTATATAGAAATGTATGTGCGTTATTGATTTTATTAACATGAGGGAACACTATTTTAAGTGACAATATAAGATTCGGACCTTTGCTGGGAGGAAATTTTAGTAACTGGACCTCTTTGAATTTTAATTGAATACCCCTGCTCTACAACATCTGTTTCCATTCCATTCCCTTTATATGACTATTGTTTATTGAGCTTGTTAACTCATTTATTCATTCACTCATCCTTCTTATAGCACTTTTGAGAGTCGCCCAAAGTGGACAGAAGAAGACAGGAAAAAGACAAGGTAATAATTTTTCTGATGATAACCTCAGATCCTTTGCTTGGATGAAAGAAATGGAACCCAGTGTAGCTTTCTGCTGTTGTAGCTCATCCACCTTAATGTTTTGTGCATGGTGAGATGCTTTTCCGCTTACTAAAGTTGTAAAGAGTGATAACTGGGGTTACTATATCATTCCTGGCATCTTCAACCACACCATCTAACCACATTCTTCTAAGTCTTTCTTAACAGCAAAGTGTTTTGACCTACCAAACAGTTACTCACTCAGAGTGTTTTTGTTTGTTTGATTTTGTTTGTTTGTTTGTTGGGTTTATTTTTTGCACCATCCTGAAATTTCCAGGAAATCAGCAGTTTCTACATACTCATAGCAGCCCATATGATATTAACATCCATTCCAAGATTAGAGTCATTAGTTATAGATAGTGCATGAATTTGCATGGATATGCCCAGAGTTACTTTGATATATAGTCCTAAATTAAATATACTTTATATCTGATGAGATACAGATGAAATCCAATTACAGTTTTTCTCAATCGATTTGGTACATTTCTCCAAACTCAGGTAACAGTTCTCAAAACAATTAACACAGCGAACTAAACAAACTCTTATCAAGTAAAAGCAAAAAAGCATGTCAAAATTGACATTACTGTATAACAGTTACCTAAACGGGATTGATAAAACATCTGCATTACAGTAGACACAGTTTGTTCTGCTAAGAGGGAAATACAGTAAAGCTAAAATACACAGTGGTATACATTACAGTAACATTGTGAATTACTCATTCTCATTCCGAAAAAGCCTGACAATAGATGCCACAGTGCTCCCACTCAGAATGGGCTGGACCTTTTGTCCAGCCTTTCTAAAGGACAAGCCAAGATTGATGACATGGTCAATAATTGTTGCCCAGATTTCATTTGAAACTTGAGCTTGATTTTGTCCTCTTGCTGCTGCAGCTCCTCCACCATGCATACAAACTCCTCTTCCTCTGGCCCCTCTGCCATGGCCTTTTACTCTCCTTCCATGCCTACGGTCTGTTTGACCCATGTTTGCAAATAGCAACACAGAGGTGGCATCTTTTATAGATGCATGAGGACTGATTGCTGATTGAAGAGTTGTGCAAATGAGTTTCACACAGGTGCATAGAGATTTATGGAATAGATTTTTTTCTTTTGTTCAACACAGTGAATCCAATAGAGTTTGGGGTCTTTTAACGAGATCTGTGGTAACTGTTTTGACAAAGGGTGTGAAAAATGTGTGAAACAAATGAAAAAGTGTTAAAACATTTGCAAGAGTAGACTTCTGCTGTGCTAATAATGTGATGAGGAAGATCAAGCGGATCCCAGTTTCATTTAGTGTGTCTTAGCAAATGAGAAAAACTGTAATGTGCATCCGACTACTGTCATCATCATCATCATCATCATCATCATCATCATCATCATCATCATCATCATCATCATCCACTGTGGAATGTGTGATAAAGCAACAATAAAGCAACAGTAAGAGCAGTAACTATATTTAGTAGAAAACTGAAAAAATCTATTCTGACTGTGAGGAACCTACAGAAGACAGTAGACCAAGAGATCATTGTGTGAACACAGAACATATTTGAGAGCAGTTGCTTTCAGAGTGAAGACAGATATAAAGTATCAAGATAGACAGGTCTTATTTGAGAAAAAATAACCATATAAATACACAAATAATAATCAGTACCTACCATTTCAATGGCTGAGCAGTATGCACTGAATCAAATATAGTAATTACTGAATCAAATGCCGTAGGTACTGGATAGAAAGCAGTAGGTACTGAAACAAATGCAGTAAGAACTGAATTGAATGCAGTAGATGTGAATCCAGTGCAGTAGGTACTGACATGATTGCATTAGGCACCTAATTGACTGCAGAAGGTACACAGTTGACTGCAATTGACATTGAATAGAATTAAGTAGGTACTGAACGGAATGCAATACGTAATGTCAAAGCACATAGACACAGCCTTGTAATCATCTCTAGTGTCAGAGATTCATCTAAAAGAGCCCTACTTTCTTATGTGCTTTGAATGTCTGATATTAGAGAGATATGGTACTATTTTTGAACTTTTGAACTTGAAGTCATTTTTGACTTTGATGTGTATTCTTGATATATTTGAGGAGGTTTAACCCTCAGTGTGTGATTTTGTCTCTCCTTATAGTTTGTGACTTATACATCTAGCTAATGAAATTTGAAGAAAGCATCATAAAATGAGACAGAATTTTTTGTTTTCTTTAGATAGTCTGCTCATGCTGAATATTCTGTAAACATTTAGATCCATTTCAGGGAGCTTTCTTTTCCGTCTTGCCATTGTCAACCCTGCTTTTTGCAAAAAAGTGTATCCCTGCACTAGAAGGGTTAAATTTCACTCTATTATAGCTTTATTAGGAAGCAGGACAAAAGAAATAGACTGACAAACATAATCCTTAGCAAATTTGAGGTGAATCAATGCAGAATGTGACAATTAATTAAATATTTAAAATCTTTTGAAGATAAGCAAGAGTGACATCTCCGAACCCAACCTCTCCTTTTCCCACCCCACCCTCCAAAAAATAAAACCAAACTGAACACAATTTACCCAAATACAAAGTATTTGTGTGTGTGTGTGTGTGTGTGTATGTGTGTGTGTGTGTGTGTGTGTGTGTGTGTGTGTGTGTGTGTGTGTGTGTGTGTGTGTGTGTGTGTGTGTGTGTGCGTGTGACAGAGAGAGAAAGAGAGAGAGAGAAAGAGGGATAGATAGATAGATAGATAGATAGATAGATAGATAGATAGATAGATAGATAGATAGATAGATAGATAGATAGATAGATAGATAGATAGATAGATAGATTATGACTGGTGTTGTTTATTGTAAGTGTTTTTTGAATTTTTGGACTCCTTTATCATTTGTAATGTTGCTCCCATTTAAAACAGTTCGGCTCAAGCCCAGCCATTTTTAGGGTCATGATTGAAGACAATGTCCCGTCCAGAGACAAGCCATTTTGTGTTGAGGTTTTGTTCAAACTGACCATCAAAAATACCCTCTCAGCATCAGCATTAGAATGTGGAAGCAGGAAAACCAAGGCTACTTGTCCTGAGTAGGTGTTGTCAGTGAAGCAGGGCACCCTGGCACCATCTCAGGGCTCCCAGTTTGAGAACCACTGGCCTAGACTACTTGTCCTGAGCAAGTGTTGTCAGTGAACAGGCTGTAAAACTGTTGGCTAAGTTACAGACACTCATGAAAAACTGATGCTGATTATCTGGGAAACGTCTCTAACAGCAGTCACAATGTCATTGTTTGTGTCAAACAAGTGAATTTGTTGTAACATTAAAACAGGAGATCATGACTTACTCTGTACTCAAAGTGATGCTCGCAGCTCCAGTGGTTTTCTTTGTGGGTGAACGAGGATGATGCTGAACAATTCCATCCCATAATCTTATGCAGATAGTGCTATTTTCTGATTGGCTATTGTGTAGCCTCTTTTTTTTGATTGGCTGAAAAGTGTCAGGCTCGACTAAGAACTCCAGGGGAGACACGCTTGATTCCTGCCCGGTTCCATAGAGACAGCAGTGCAGACAGAGACATTTTGGGGCGCTGTGGCATTTTAAAGATAAGATAAATAGTAAGTTTTTCTGTGTGACAAATACAATGTGTGGCGGGAGAGCGTGACAAAAGACCCAAATGAGGGACTGTCATGCTCAATGCGTGATACTTGTGAGCCCTGTGTAAATAGTGCTGCTTAAAATCTGATGCTAAAAGCTCTTAAAAGCTCATGTTTTTTATGGAATCATCTCAAAACTGTATGGACAATGTGTTCATTTTAAGCTATTTTTATAACATTGTATGCAAATTGTGTGGTAATTTATGCAATATTGTGTATAATTTTTTCATGTGCCAAAGGTTGTTTCCATTCAAAAAACTTTCAAATTAAATGTTTAAAACCATATCAATTCAAAACCACACCTATTTACTACACTCTGTTGAGTTGGAAACCTTTCCCTTGCTTTAATTGATATAACATACACAATTTCATTTATATCAATATTAAAATAGAAAGAAAACACTATGCTAATACAAACTGCTTTACTTCTATATTCAGTTTAAGAGCAGCTATTGCTTCTCAATTAAAAAAAAATCACATAGTAAGAAACAAAACATCTTTGTCCTTCCACTAGAGATTTTTTACTCCTTTGTTTGCTATCAAAATAGTTCTTCTTTCTCTCCTTTGAAAGAGCTCTACTAGCTTGAACACTCTGATGGTGAGAAACTTCCTTCATTCAGAACAGCAGCTTGGAGTCCATGTCCTCTGCTCATGTGGAATCATGGACAAAAGACATGAAGGAAAGATATTAACACAATATTTAGCAATTGCGCTACATGTATTGTTAGTAGAATAGCTGTCATTTACAGGGGGGTGGGGGTGGGAGTTAGAGTACAATTTTGATATATAGCTCTTTTATAAATCTCTTGAATAATCTATTTGCATAAAAAACTGTAAAGTTGTTCCACATGGTTGATATTCTTAACTGTTGATTCACTGCTTCATAACATTCTAATTATCATTATGATTTCAAATATTTGTGTTAGATTTCTGACATAGCTGATGTTACAGTAACTTATCCTTGCTTTGAAATTGAGCTCAAGTTACTGTCTATCTGGCATGTTCTTTTCTATATCTATGTGGGTTCCTCTGCATTCTCTAGTTTCCTTTTAGTCAATCGACCAAAACTATCCCAGTAGGTATCAAAAAAAAAGAATTGGTTTTGTGGTGGCCATGTTTAGCATTGAAATTTTTGTAAGTAAATACTCAAGGCTTTAAGAATTTGTAGTGTTTCGTAAATGTTTCCGTCTTTACCAACTTACTAGAGGCAACAAATTGACCGAAACCCCACACCCCACACCACCCCACCCTTAAAAAAAAATTCACAAAACATTTTTTTCCTCCTACAAATATATCCTGAAAATCTTTAAATAAACCAATTCTGTTCTTTGAGATACACCAAGTTCTTGTTCATAATAATCTAAAATTTGAAGGCGTTATGTTATATACAACCACTAAAGTTCTGTGTAAAGTTATCCATCAGAGGGAAAAACACATGTCTCACACGAATGAGTCCTGAGTCATTTTATATCAGACTCACAGCCAGAAAATCCTTCTGATTGAAAGCAGTTAATTGTTACAATTAAACAGCAGTGTATAGTGTAATATCGGAATTCCTAAAAAGAATCAAAAGTCAAGAAAAGCTTCAATCTTTTGTGCATCTTACCATCCTTAATCGCAAAACACTGGCACCACTCTCTGAAAGAGATCTGCTTGTCCTTGTCTGCATCACACTCATGGAAAAACACTGAAGTGCAGTGCTCCATAGGAACCAGAGGAGCACGCAGAGGAGCAAGCTCTGAGTGAGACAGGAACCTGGACAGGTAGTGGACAGGTAAAGCATTGGACAGAAGTCCAGTATAACAGCAACTCTAAAGTATCTCAAGGAAGCCTAAACCAGGAAAACATGAAAAAAATAACATTCCAGAACAAGAAAAAAGTTTCTCACAAAAATGAATACACCCCTAAGTGAAAATGTCCAAATTGGGCCCAATTAGCCATTTTCTTGCCCCGGTGTCATGTGACTCGTTAGTGTAACAAGGTCTCAGGTGTGAATGGGGAGCAGGTGTATCGCTCTTACTCTCTCATACTGGTCAATGGAAGTTCAACATGGCACCTCATGGCAAAGAACTCCCTGAGGAACTGAAAAAAAGAATTGTTGCTCTACATAAAGATGGCGTAGGCTGTAAGAAGTTTGCCAAGACCCTGAAATTGAATTGCACCATGGTGGCCAAGACCATAGAGCAATTTATCTGGACAGGATTTTCTCAGAACAAGCCTTGCCATGGTCGACCAATGAAGTTGAGTGCACGTGGTCAGCGTCATATCCAGAGGTTGTGTTTGGGAAATAGACGTATGAATGTGCCAGCATTGCTACAGAAGTTGAATTGGTGGGGGTTCAGCCTGTCAGTGCTCAGACCATATGCCGCACACTGCATTAAACCGAACTGCATGGCTGTTGTCCCAGAGGGAAGCCTCTTCTAAAGATGATGCACAAGAATACCCGCAAACAGTTTGCTGAAGACAAGCAGACTAAGGACATGGATTACTGGAACCATGTCCTGTGCTCTAATATGACCATCATAAACTAATTTTGTTCAGATGGTGTCAAGTGTGTGTGGGGGACGACAAAGTAAGGAGTACAAAGACAAGTGTGTCTTGCCTACAGTCAAGCATGGTGGTGGGAGTGTCATGTTCTGAGGCTGCATGAGTGCTGCCAACACTGGGGAGCTACAGTTCATTGAGGGAACCATGAATGCCAACATGTACTGTGACATACTGAAGCAGAGCATGATCCCTTCCCTTCAGAAACTGAGCCCCAGGGCAGTATTCCAACATAAAAACGACCTCAAACACACTTTCAAGATGACCATACCTTGCTTAAAAAACTGAGGGTAAAGGTGATGGACTGGCCAAGCATGTCTCCAAAACTAACCCTACTGAGTAACTGTGGGGCATCCTTAAATGGAAGGTGAAGGAGCTCAAGGTCTTCCAACTTGACTTGGACATCCATCAGCTTTGTATTGTCATCATGGAGGAGTAGAAAAGGACTCCAGTGGCAACCTGTTATGCTCTGGTGAGCTACATGCACAAAAGGCTTAGGAAATTGCTGGAAAATAATTGTGGCCACACAAAATATTGACCAATTTGGACATCTTCACTTAGGGGTGTACTCACTTTTGTGGCTGGTGGTTTAGACATTAATACCTGTGTGTTGAGTTATTTTAAGGGGACAGCAAATTTTCACTGTTATACACTCACTACTTTATATTCTAGCAAAAAAAAAATTTCTTCAGTGTTGTCACATGAAAAGATATAATAAAATATTTACAAAAGTGTGAGGAGTGTATGTGGGATATTGTATTTCATACTAGTAAGACATAGTCTTTAATCTTAATGTGACTGAGATAAAAATGCCTCATGGGTATAAAAAAATGAAACGGCTCTAAAAAGAAATACACACTGGTCTGATGGATGTTGGTCCAATTGTGCAAACTGCCAATGCACTGGATATATGTACATGCTGTAATTCTTCTCAAAGTCCCGAGTCAGGAGTGCAGCAGGGTGATCGCCTTCATGGAGACGCCTCTCATCCTCGTACATCTTCTGAACCTAAACAGACCAGAGCACAGATTGCAGAGAAGTACTGTAAATAAATAAAGCAGGGTGGAACATACAAAGAAGTTTATAAACCATCAATTCAATTCAATTTTTTCCCATAACAACATATGAGAAATGTTTTATTCTTCTCATACCACAGCAACCTGCCAATGATTTATAATGAGTTAAAGTTTATACAAAACTCTATAGCTTCCATGAAACAAGTCAGTTCTACAATTGCATTCTAGCAGCTATAAATTGTCATTCCCACATAATGAAATACCTTTTAGATACCAAGCACAGTGTTACAAAGCACTAAGCCTGGAGACTCATTCCTGATTCCAGACTCATTTTTCTTTTTGTACACATTTTTTAAAATCTGTCCATTGTTAGTCTTAGATTGTGTTGAGTGTCTACCATACAGGTTATTTTTTTTTTAGAAGTGTGTTAATATAAACTTATGTTTTGCCTGGCAGCCCAAAACTACTGTCAAAGCTGCTGTTATAGAAAATTACTTAAACCAAAAGAGAATAATTTATTTGATTGTGTGGAGGTACAATTTATAGTAACACACCCTATAGGAAAATAATTAAAATACATTTTAATATAGTATTGTGATTATTGTTTTCTTGTACTGGAAGAACTATTCAAAATTTTACAAAAGGTCAGACCTGATACAGATAATTGCTTAAAGTGAATTTATTTTATATATGTATACTCACAATGGATCTCTGCTTGGCTGTAAGGAAGTCTTGTTTGTAGAGCTGCAGCAGCACATTTTTCATCCAGTCTCTCATGCGTAGTGGAAAATATATCAGTTCTGTCTTCAGACATGGTGGAATAACTGATACACACACACACACATGCAAAAACCATAAAAAATACTATGTAGACTTATTATGAATCATCTCATCAGATTTTTTTAAATGCTTCACACCTTTAGAATTTGTTTGTTTGAGCATTAAGCTAATTCTTTGGAATTTACATCATTTGCTTCCAAGGCTTCCACCGGTTCACAGCAGAAAGAGACATGACCTACATTTGCAGGAGCCGGTGTAGTCCAGATGTAGTCTGTGACCTTTCTTGCTGCCCTCAAGGCTGCACTTGATGGCAAATAACTGGCAGGATGATTCATAGGTCTGGTTATCTGTTCCACACACCTACGAAGAAAGAGCAGCCATTTTGGACAAAATTAACACTTTTTCCAAGAGGCCACAAAATGGAATTTGCTCCAGTTTTGTTGTCTCCATGTTCAGCATTGCATGTCTTTGTCATGTCACACACCACAGTGGTTAATGGCTCATATAAAGTAGACACTCAGGGTAGTTTTGTAGTTTATCATAAGTATTTCTGTATTTATCTAGCCTACTAGGGGCGAAATATTTATAGAACAGTTTTTTTCATAGGAATGTTCCTGTCATCAAATAAAATGGAGATATCAATATCAGTTCTTGTTCATAAGCAGCTAAAATTTGAAATAGTTTTCTTCAACCACTAAAAAAAGCCAGCAATGAGTCCTGACTCGTTTTATATCAGACTTGCACCTATAAAATAAATCATTTGTTTAAACTGATCAAAAATGTCCCATAAATTGATTTCCATTCTGCTGGTGGAATCGGATGCCATTGTACTGGTAAAACAAGGGTTAACAATATTAGTTTAAAATGCAGTACACTGCAGTACTTACATGGTCAAACTCACTAAGACTTGGTGGACAGTCTGCAGGTTCTTGACACACACAGCCGGGCTTCTTCATATTGTTCAGCTTGCATGTCTTTCCTCGCTTACAGTGGAAGTTCTCACACGAGTCTGGATGTGGCATGATTAATAGATACTTTAACTGAAGCAGACACTGTTCATTTTCAGTTCACATCTCAAACTATAACATTCTGAATACCCTTGAGTAAACCACATCACAGCCAGCAAGGCAATCAACCACAAATTCCATATCCAAGAGTTTTCAGTCAACCCATATGCCACAAGCAATATCACCTGACTAGTCACACAATCTACATTTACAGTCCCCTTAATACTGATCACAATCACCTGCTTTAATTTACAAATTCCCTGAAATAACCCAGACTTTCACATGCACCCTTTGCGAGTACTCAAGTACTTGTTCCTGTTTGATCTAAGAGTGTGATCACAGATATTGCATTGCTCAGTACAGTCTGCTCTGTCTGAAATTGTTCTCTGTGTTAGCATCTTTCTCCATTTTTAGTTCTGCTGTCATAGCTAATGTTTGTGTATATAGAGTGAATTGTGTATATAGAGTGAAATGCAATGTCCACACTGTTCCCTGGATAGGCTCCAGTTTCACCAGAATTCTGACTAGGATAAAGCAGTGAATGAATATGAGTTATTGTTGATTGATTTTAGGCTCTGAAAAATGCACATATATGGTAACAAATTTGTTTGTTTGTGATTTCAAGCCTGTGAATAAAAATATTAAGTTTAGTACTGCACTTAGTTCTAAGTTCTGAGATAAACAGAAGGTCATCTACCTTTGACCCTTCTTTCCTGCCTACTGGAACCATATTATTATTATTATTATTAAAAAAGCAAACACAGACCCAGCTATGTTCTTTAAAATCGTAGTGATAAAAATGGCATTTGTACTTTTTCAGAGATCGTAAACAAAGTGATCCACCCCAAAAATTCATTTATTTATTTATTTATTTATTTTTATCAAAATTCCTGTTTTGAGATATACACCACATTGTTTTATTGTCATACTTTTAGGTTTGGCATATTTAGTTTTCCTATACAGTAACTAAATGCTCATGCGATCTCCAATAATTTATATTTTTATGGGATGCCTTTTAGAGCCTACATTCTTTTTGTTCTGGCAGTTTGGTCAGAGCACAAATCCAACCAGCTCTCTCACTGATTTCTTAAGCCCACTGGCCGAGATGGAGTACAATTTGTTTAGGTAGCCATTAGCTGTGTGGTGACAGTGTGTATTAAAGAAATCCAAGCTCAGCGCATTCTTGATCAGAATCTGGCACTATGTATTGTTCAGACAAGAGTCTACAACACCCACCAACTGAAGCTTCCTGTCCTGGATCAGCTCCAGTTCTGGATTTGGGTTGAGCTGTCGGTCTGTCTCTGGGGAAAAGATCCATTGCAGCCCTGATCTGCACTGGGTTCATTCCCAAAAAGGAGGCCTGGGGAGATGAGGATATCTTTGCACTGAGAACATTACTGACAAGTCAAGTTGAAAATACAAACATTAAACCTGAAAAAATGTATATTATATAGCTATACTCTTCAAAGTCAGCCACTGTAAAAAGGATGAAATGTGTACATTGCTGAGTATAAAGCTCTATAGAAATTCCAAAACTTATGTATCTGTTTCATGGATCTATAAATCTTCTGTCTTTTGTACCGTGTTGAGTGAGATCTGTGTCTCTTTCTTAGCCTCTTGGTCTGGTGAATGCTCTGAGGTCACCTCAGCACTCAAAGCCTGGTCGATCTGCCCTTTTTCCAGACTCTTGCTTTCCATCTGTACTTTGGGTGTCTTTTCTTCAAGGTCTCTACTCTCCTTGACTTCATCTGTACTGCTTGTTTCAGTCTCAGGATTTGGTAGGATCTGCTTATCTTGGAGATTTTCAGAAAGCATAGCTTGGTCAAGTTTTTCTTCCTGTCCATCTTTGGAATTTTCATAATCTTGATTAGGCTGTGTATCATAGTCTTCCATGGCTGTGGGAAGCTCATTGTCCACGTTCTCTTCCTCTCCAAACATCTTGGAATTTTGAGCTTGTGTAGATATGCTGTCATCAGCATAGTCTAAATCTACTGGTATCTCTGAGTCTGGGCTACTCCCCACCTCCCCCTCTACAAAATCTTTCTCTTTTTGCTGCCATTGCTGTTCCTCTCCATCGTTTATAGGCTTTGATGATATTTCCACATTCCTAACATTTGTATCTGCTACTTTTTCGATGTCATCTTCATCACTATCTTCCTCATCGTTCTCCACATCTTGATGTTCTTCCTCAGAAGCCTTTATAAGTTGAGCGAGCATCTCTTCACTCAGCAGCACTGGAATGCCTGTCCCATCAGATACCTCCAAGTTTAGTGAATATACTTCAGATGTTTTATCACCACCATTTGACATCTCCTTTCGCACATCCTCATTTGCCGGTTCTGAACTACTGGCCTCGAAAGGGAAGAATGTTGGCAAAATTGAATCTTTAATATTTGGGAACTCATCATCCTGGGGCAAGAAAAAGAAAAAAAAACATATACAAACATATTCTTCAGGTATAATAGAAAGTACCGTGTGATCCCAAATTGTATTATGGGAAAATTACCTTCTCCTCTGAATTTTGGGTCCATCTATTGAGAGACTTCTGCTTCTCATGAGGAGCACTTTGCACCTTAAATTTTAATCCACAAATAAAGACAAAATAAGCCATGAAATTGTGTAACTTAAAGGTGGGGTCTCCGTTGTTTGAAAGCCAATGTTGACATTTGAAATCACCAATGCAAACACAACCATAACCCAAATGTAACCCAAATGTAAGCCTTTCTTCGCTTTTTCTTTGTTTTTATCCGCCATGTCAATGTTAAAACCGCTTTCTGCTAATGTCACACATGCGCACTGAACACTCTCTCCACCCATATAGACAAGACACGCCCCTTTCTGCTCATTGGCTACACGTTAGTTTTGTTTTTGTTTTGTTTTGTGGCCCAACGCAGTTTTCTGAAGCATTTCTCAAACAACAGAGACCCCACCTTTAAGTCTAGGACTTAATACTTGTGGAATAACATATTGGCTTGCATACATTTTTTCAGACTAATAAAACCTCCATGTTGTAAAGCCAGTGATTCCAGTATGTCCTTTTTAATTAATTTATTAATTTTAAGAAATAAATTGTAACAATCAGTTTTCTGTAGTCAGAACGGTTAAATTCAACCGATCAAAAATTTCTGTCTCACACATTTTAAATGTCTGAGATGTCTGAGTTAGGGATTTTGTGGAATTAGTAGACCTCATGAAACATAGCTCATGGTCACAAGGAGGTTCAAATATGGTTTCTCTATATTAATTATTGACTATGCCTTATTAAAAATAACTGCCAATTATGTCAATCCTAGAGGATTTGTTTCTTCTATAATTGTATTGTTTCAGTGTCATTTAAGGGATGCTTGAAATGCAGCATTACCAAAGTTTTTACTTACAGACACAGTTAACAGGGAGGCCAACAGGATGAGGCACAGAATATCAACCTCCATATCTGTATACAAGACAATAATGTAATTACGTTTCCACAGCTAAGGAGAACATGGAAAATGTTGCTTGCTTACTTCATGGTCACTGTATCCCTATTAATAATATGTATTGTCAAATCAGGAACTAAGTATCAAAGAAGTTGGAAGTGGTAACAGGAAAGGCTTCTGATTTGCAGTTTCTCTGTATCATGGCAAGCTGTTTTTTTGCGTTATTGACTTTAAAATGGAGGCTGGTGAGGGGTGAGTGTTAATAGCTGCTGTAACAGGATCTAACCTGTTATGGAGATGTTCCAGAACAGCAAATGGATCTAGAATTGGCTAAAAAGTATTGCCTAAAAATAAAAATAGCAGTCATTGGAGAAATTCACTGGGACAACTTTGTCCATCTCAACAGTGGACTAGTGTGATGGACAAAGTTGTCCCAGTGAATTTCTCCAATGACTTTTGTGACTTTTTTCTGTGACCTGTGACTTTTGACTGAGGCGAGTCTCCCAAGCCTGTCACCATGACGACCCAGGCCTCATATTATGATGGCCTGGGTCGTCATGGTGACAGGCTTGGGAGACTCGCCTCAGTCAAAAGTCACATTCCAAACGGGAGAAGCAAAGCAAATATCAGAAGCTAGTAGCTTGGAAAAAGAGCTGACTATGTACACAAACTTCTTTTATTTTTCAACAGAAAAAGCAGCCATTATTGGATCAGTAAGAGAGGACAATATCTCTGAAGATAGGTTTCTCAAGGGATGAATATATAAAATAGAAATACAGGAATCACAAAAATTTCTCTGAAAATACAGTAAAATATTCA
The DNA here is from genome assembly GCF_022655615.1 of Tachysurus fulvidraco. NCBI lineage: Eukaryota > Metazoa > Chordata > Actinopteri > Siluriformes > Bagridae > Tachysurus > Tachysurus fulvidraco. The sequence goes on along the minus strand of NC_062521.1, from coordinate 27,165,289 downwards.
AGATTTGTAAAGCAAAATAAAAATGGAGGAATAGAATATAGATAATTTGCCTGCAAAACCGTATAAAATCTCTTAGGTACAATGATATGCAGTTTTATGAGGAAATCATCTAATTGTTTGTTCCACAACATAAATTCATTGTGTTTAAAATGTATGTAAGAACATGTTACATATTAATTAAGACACATGTTCTTATTGGTTATTGTGGACATATGTTTACTCATGGATGAAATAAAGAGTGGATTAATTAAACTGTTCAGAATTGTAATTATTTGGTGTGGTGGTTAGCATAAATTCACTAACATTACTTGTAGTGATGAGGTTAGTGTTTATTAATATTTTTACATTAGGCAATGTTAGTTTTAATGAAATTTTGTATAAAATATTACTCCAAACTACAACTTGCAATGATAGCAAAATATATATGCTAAATATGATAAAAACAAGCTTACTATTAGACAAAACACAATACAAATGTCCAAAAGGTCTGAAGAAAGGCTTTAACAAGTTGATATATAAGATTAAAGAGCTCTACCTGGAAAGTTTCGAAGATGAACAGATGAGTGTATTAATAGGATGTTGTGCTCAGCAGGAAGAGCGTGTGAAGGTTTGACTCTTGTGCTAAACTCTGCTCATCTCTAACACTGCTCCTGCCAAAGAAAGAAAAGCATGCCTCCAGGACTGGCTGTAGAGAGGGGGGTATAGGGGGCATACAGAAACACAAGGTGACATCTAGCATTCGTTTATTTAGTATTATATTGATTATTTCATAACACTCCTGTAACATTAGACATTTATTCTTAGATGTTTGTTTGCATCATTTTACATATTGTCAGTTTACTGCAGTGCAGTACTTTATCTAGTTCACATCCGATTTAAAGTTTTCTTTGTCACATACATGCAATCATACATACGACAAAGTAAAATGCTGCTCTCAAAAACTGTCTGTGTTATAAGATAGAAAAAAGGGGATTAAAATTCATTTATATTAATTTAATTTAGTAAAATTAAAAATTAATTACATTCAATCAATTTAAATTGTCTGTGCATTTCACCAAAAGAAAAATAATCTATATACATATTTTTAAATGCATATGAAAGCAATACAATGACTTATGATATAGAATGATGTGAATATAAATAAAAAATGGCTGTTGTGAATAAAGCTGTGTGCAGTTTTTAAGTGAATACAAAATGCAAAGGGTGCTGTGCAAAGTCAGTTTATTCCAGAAATGTCCAAGCTCTACTGTTGGTGTTCTCTTGGTTGATGGTTTGAATGACCTGTGGGAAGAAGCTTGTTCTCATTCTCTCTGTGTTTGCCTTCAAGGAGCAAAAGCACTTCCCTGAGAGCAACAAATCGGATTGGTCAAAAGAGATTCCTTTTTTATACTACTGAGCAAGTGGGTGTTAAAGGCTATTTGCTTTAGGGCACGGCAGTGGCAGATTGGTGCTTCTGAGAACTGAACTCATATCCGTTCATTATTTAGTATAAACTCAAAACCACTGAGCTATGATTACCTATGCCACATGTTCTACCACAGTTGCTGTGGTGAAGTTGCCTGTAAGACAACATTAAAAAAATCAACATTTACATAAGGAGTCTCCTGTATCAGTGTCTAGTAGTCAGAAGTAAAGCTTTAACTTTTCTGTTTTTCGTTTTTTTTTTTTTTTGTCTTTTTTTTTAAGTTTCCCAGCACAGGAAAGTTTTCAGGGTAAAGGACTTTGCACTATCCTTGAGACCTATGTTTTTCCCTCTATTGATATCTATATACATCTCTGTAGATATAAAGTGATATCTTTAACATTTTAATGATAGAAAAAAATTGTGTGAATTTTTTTTATATATTTATTTACTTATATACTTTATATAGCATATTTTTGCAATAATCATTGCACTTCTATTCTTGTGATCTTTTTGTCCTGTAACCCGATTGACATAATAATTTTTTTCCTGTCTAAAATCAGCAGCATCGTTCAGAGGCTGGACATGTAATAAAGCTTGCACGAGAAACTCAAAATATTTAGCCGAGATCTGACCTCCACCGTGTTGCTGTGTACACGCCCTTTCTGCACTGAGTCATTCGTACTCATAATTATCCTTTCCTGCTTTAACTATGTGTCACAATGTGAAATAAAGTGTTGCATGTAGGCAAAATTACTTCACTGTAAAAGCTTCACTTCTAAGCACTTTTCAAACTCTGGGTCAATGAATAAATAAAACTCCTCTAGAAGGTGCTGAATTCAGTTGATGAACATACACATCTTTACCTTTACATGCAGATTTTCCAGTTTGTTAAATTGTTATTTATCTCCTACTATGTTTAAAAATCTTGCTAGCATTTAGCTAGGAGGCAGAACTTACCAAACTGCTTCAAACTAAACTGCTGTGTTTAAATCCAAGAAGAAACGAGTTACGAGTAAAGTACAAACAAATTTAAACTTACTGTAGTCAAGATTATGAGTATTTTGTATAAAAACCTCTACAAAGCATGCTATAAAAGGAGTTTACAGTTTCTAGCGTGAAAATCAATTATTTTTGTTCTTTCACACCACAGCCTGATGAATTTTTGTCCTCTAATACCACTACAATTCATCAATAATCACACATTTCATTTATTAACACATAACATTTTGTATCTTAACCAAATATGTTTATGTATTTTTGGGGAACATCCACAAAAGCTGGTACCTGTTATCATTTATGTTATAGCATATCCCACAGCACTCTCTCTGTTTTCCATATTGAGAAACTACAAGTCTTCTTTCTGTATTTACAAAACCACTGACACTAAAGACTCAAATACCTTTACAAATATATATCTTTTTACAAAAATTTTAAATCAACAATTGTACATATTGTTCTGTGTTCAATTTCAATATATTTAAAATTATTTTATTATTTATGATTCTTAGAGAACATTACTACTTTTTTTTTTTTGCCTTACCCCTGGAACTACTTATAGTGGTGTTATAGTGTCATTATAGTGTCAAATGGCACAGAACTACAAACATTTATGTTTTATATGTTTTAATTCAAGATTTATATTTATATCAAATTTATAGTCCATATTAATGGTTTTATTTTTCACAGTTTTGGTCAGTTTGTTTGTACATATATATATATATATATATATATATATATATATATATATATATATATATATATATATATATATATATATATATATAAAGGTCTATATGTGTTAAGCACATATAGCGGTCACTTTATCACTTTATTTAGGGATTTTCATGCCTCCTAGTCAAAATTCATAGGAAGGTTCAGAAAGCAGCAGACACAATAAACAGAGAAATCACAATTTAAACCACAGCTACAGAAAGCAGACAGAAGCCAAAACCACAAAATAGCAGGAACGCTAGCAGACTGGGCTTACAAGGGCTGCAGAAACATACGCAAGACTTTACAAACACACAAGACTCTCATGGGTATTAAGGCTAGCTTCCTGTTTTCAAATATTCTCCATTCCCTCATTCCCTTTATCATTATTCTCATTATGGCTCATTAAGTGTATTTTATAACCCTGTTTGTTTATAATGCAAAATTAAACCATGTTTACTATTACCCTAGTTTCTGAATTGTGTAGGTTCATAGTTTCCAGTCTTAGGGTTTTGTTTGTATTTTTGGTGGTTTTCACGACTAAGGATTAGCTGGGGATTATAATATGAAATAAATACAACTCAAATACAAATGCTACCAAGAACACCAGATAAATAATAATCATTACTGAATGCTAACTATAATTGCTTCTGTTGCTCGAATTGCCAAAATGTTATTGAGTATTTTTATTAAAAAAAAATATTTTACCAAACTTTGTCACATGGTACAGAATTCCCACCACCACTTAAAGTAAAGCGTCCAGCCTAATGGTAGTGCTATAGCATAGACGCTTAAGTGTGTGCAGGGCATGTGGTAGCCTATTGGTTAAGGTGTTGGGCTACCAGTTGGAGGGTTGTGAGTTCAATTCCAGGTTTACCAAGTTGCTGCTTCTGAGCCCTTAACCAAGCCCCTTAATGTTCAGTTTTATAAAAAATAATTAGATAATCTAAGTTGCACTTGGTAAGAAATCTGGGAAATGTAAGTGGCACTCAAAATTCCTTTTCGTGCTTTGGATGAACCTTTCCTCTGAAGCCCAAGGTTTTCCCAAACCAGGTGTCAAATTATTCAGGAAAGTGTGAACAGTTTAAGTAGTCAGGAGCATGTGAATTTCATTCATTCATTCATTCATTCATTCATTTTCTACCGCTTATCCGAACTACTCAAGTCACGGGATGCCTGTGCCTATCTCACGTGCTAACCACTAAGCCACCGTGCCCCCGTGTGAATTTCATAATTATCAAAAACATTTAGAAGTAATAACCTGTAGAAATTGACATTTATAATCTATATTGGTGCCATATGTCAATCAATTCTGAATGTAGAGCTGCTCTACTCAAATAACTGTAATTCATATTTTTATACATAGATTGGAATCAAACTGGAAGAACATTTTCATGGGTGGTGTTTAGGTTCAAATAGCTGTTACTCAGAAACGGCAAAGCCGGTCAAGCTGGAATTTGTTAGTGTGCATCTAGGTGATATCCTGTAAATGGATTATTAATGATCCCTAATTACTGGAAAAACAGGCCACCATTGGTCAATCAGGGTTTAGTATGTATACAACATGTTTGACAGATTTCTTCAGCTCAGATATGGAAAATTTTCTAAATGACCTAAATGAGCTACTCTGTACATACGAACACTGCAAATCAAGAAGTAGGTTTAACGATAACACTGAAACGTTATGTGACCAACATTGTTCAGAATCTGGGGCTGGTCTATGGTTAGTTTGTGAGTGATGATGTAGAAAATAATTCTCTAAAATATCAGAATTATGTGCAAATCTTTCAGGTAATACCTTACAGATATTCAAATTAAAATAAAAATTTAGTTGTACAGCAATACTAACAAAGGATATTGTCTCAAAGCAGCTTTACAGAACATAAACATAAACCTAAGATAATAACTGATTATATAATGATTTGTTTCAAGAGTCATTTTAAATTGGTGCATTGTTACAAATGGTTTGTTCCATTTATTACTCCGTTAATCTAAACCCAATAAATTGTAGGATTTCTCAAAGCAGTTTGGACAGTAGTATGAGTGACATTTGGTAACGTTTAATCTGTTTACTGTCTTTAAAGAAACCGAATTGAAAGTAAGCCAGTGAAAAGTATGAGTAGCTCTGTGTGTTTGTTTGAAGCTGGCATCATGCAGACCATCTGCCAAAACCTTGAAAAGACTTACACATTCGTGTGGGTGGACTAATTATATGTCACATTTATGTATAAACCACAGCATGTGGCTGAGAGGACTGACATCGTCTAGCAAATACAGAAAATGTTTTGGTGCAATGGTGGCTTTTGGATATTCTCCCAAGATATGTCTGGGGTTTTTTGCCATAAAAATACATTTTAAATGTAAAAATATATTAAATAAACATTTACACTAAAAGGTTGTACTAGGAGTTGTTTCTTTCTTGTTTGCTTCAGTGATTCAGGTTTTCTTACAGACACTGGTCACTAAATTAAAGCATTGTACTTGTATCCACATATCACATACGTTATAGTGATATTTTCGCTTGATAAGTTATTAAAATTTTAACTAATAATTTGTGGAAAATTAAATTTTTAGACAAATAATTTCAAATAAGGCTCAAAGATTCAATCAGAAGAGCAATATGTTATTAATTCACCACAGAGACACATGTACACATTATTGTAGCTATTTCATGATAGACTTGTAATGAGAACTCAACACTCTTACACAAACTTTTTGGCATATTGAACTTTTCCTCCAGAGACAAAATAGACACATATATAATGTCTAGAATGATACAGGAAATATTATAATTTAATTTTTTGTCATTTTTTTCATCACATATTGGTGTAGGTTTAATAGTATAATCATACTGGATAATATTTGGGTATTCCAAACCTTAAAATAGAGAAAGTTTGATATTTTTTTCTCTAGATATTTGGAAGCTCAGCACCACTGTGTGACTGCGATGTTCAGGCTTTATGATGTTTTATACCAGAGTGATGCTGAATTTTCAAGTTTGGTAAGAAGATTTATTTTTATTAATTAACTGTTATTTAATAACAGCAGCTGTAAATCACATGATCAAATTAATGTGCTTTTTTTAATACGTTAGTGTTCCTATAGTAACTTATTCACTGATTTCTATGGGGACGAGTGTTGTTATGAACCTATGTTAAGGTCTAATTATTGATCTGAATTCTTTTAAATTATTTTTGCTATTCATCTGCAATTTAGCCACCGTGCCCCATAGTGCAGATGTGATGAATATGACAGATTCTCTCATGCAGAGTATTCAATACATGTCAGATTTTTTTTACAGCTCTTTCAATGTTGCTCTTGGTTTCCTGGCAACCTATCAGATACGTTTTTGTCTTGTCATTTTCATGGTGATGTCATTTTCTCTATGTATTAATGAGTATCTATGTCTTTACATTGTTCCATGGTACACCCAATGTTTTGGGAATTATTTTATAACCCTCTCGTAATTAATACATTTCGACCATGCATTTTTGTAACCTTATTGTGAGCCATTGATTCAGCATTCGGATGAAACCGAGAAGAAAAATCCTACGGAATTATCGAGTCTTTATTTGGATGGCTTTCGTGAGTGAGCTGCATGATGATTACTGTTTAACTGTTTGTGATTGGTTCGTCCTAAACACAGCCGCAGCCCCAGTTAAAAGATGGTGTACATACTTATGCAACCATGTTTTTTTTTGTTATTTATTTTCCTGTTTGTCCTTAAAATATTTAATTCTTTTTTGTTGTTTTTTGTAAATTTTTATATCCGTTTTAGACAAACAGTAATCAGGAGTTAAACTCCAACCCGACTGAAAGAACTCCCAATGCTCATTTGTAACCCAGAGTTTTCCGTCTGACTTTCTGAGGCCTCGTTTCACTCAGACGTCCTTACAGACAGACATGTGGGGTGTGTGCATGCTGTGTGTCTGTGAGTGTGTCTGTGGGATTGTCTGGCAGCTGTCCTGACTTGATTATGTGCTGTTATTATGGGGAATGTTTGTACAGTGAGAATACTACTTCCTCTGGTTGCATGCAGCAGACCAAATAAGGAATGTCCGGATATAATGTTTGGTTTGAGAAAAAGGGATAAGTCAAAAATATTTACTGTTGTAGGAATGTTTTCTGAAATGTTCCTAATATTAATGCTTTTATTGTAGTTGTGCTCTTGAGATTGAAGGTATTTTGCAAATTTGAGGGAAATCTTCAAAATATTAGGCTGAATGGTTTCCTAAGAATCCTACACTATACCCCTGCTAAATATAAACAATTTAAACAGTAGCTAAGCAAAGTGACTAAATAATTCAGCCAAGAGTTTATTTTAAAACGGTCAGGCAGTGTATCAATCTTCCATGTAAAAATGTTTCATCTACATACACACACACACACACACACACACACACACACACACACACACACACACACACACACACACAGGTTTCCTTTACACACAATGCCTGAGGAAAAATATACACACATACATTTTTTGATCACTCATCCTTTACCCGTTCAATTTGTGTCTCATTCAGTTTACAAAATGCTCTTTAGAACACTTTTGCACGCTAACAAATTACTACATGTTAGTTTTGTCTTCCAAACTATCCTGTGTATACTGAAAAAGTTGGAGAGCAATTTTGTGTGTGTGTGTGTGTGTGTGTGTGTGTGTGTGTGTGTGTGTGTGTGTGTGTGTGTGTGTGTGTGTGTGTGTGTGTGTGTGTGTGTGTGTGGTTGTGTGTGTGTGTGTGTGTGTGTGTGTGTGTGTGTGTGTGTGTGTGTGTGTGTGTGTGTGTCTGTGTGTCTGTGTGTGTGTGTGTCTGTGTGTGTGTGTGTGTGTGTGTGTGTGTGTCTGTGTGTGTGTCTGTGTGTGTGTCTGTGTGTGTCTGTGTGTGTGTGTGTGTGTGTGTGTGTGTGTGTGTGTGTGTGTGTGTGTGTGTGTGTGTGTGTGTGTGTGTGTGTAAAAAATACATTTTTACTTGTGATTGTGTGTGTTTGTGTTTGTGTGTATAGATGAGACATTTATGCTTCTTTATTTGCACTTGTGAGTGTTTGTTTATTCACTTGTGCAAGTGTCTGAGACGTTTACTTTTTTCCAAACGTGTATGTCTGAGCCATTTTGTGCTTGTGTGTGTGTGCATATGAGACATTACTGTTTTTTGTGTGCATCTGTGTATGTATATATATAAGTGCTGCTATATGTGTAAAACACAGGAATGTCTAGCCAAACACCAACTGCCCCTCTCAATTAACATCAAATCACACACTGCATGTGTTTCATAGTGCGTCTGTATACAGTAACACACATAATTAGTATTCAGAGCTTAAGGGGTGGGGGGGGGGGGATAACCTGCCCGCAGAAAGTTACCACAAAAAGTTATTATGTCTTCGTTCTACACATCCTGTGTGTGGGATGAGACTACGGGCATGCTCAGTGCGCTCTGTCCACACACCCTATAGTTTACTGTCTTAAAATAGACAGACAGAAGCGGAAGTAGTGGGACAGTGTTCGTGTGTCTGTGTGTGTGTGTGTGTGTGTGTGTGTGTGTGTGTGTGTGTGTGTGTGTGTGTGTGTGTGTGTGTGTGTGTGTGTGTGCACATGCCCCCACAACACTACACTAAAGCTGAGCTGGCAAGGAGGAAGTGATGTGCTCACTTTAACGTAAAGTCTGGCAGATATATAGCAGCTCTCTCATCCCTGACTTCAGCACAAGTGTTTAATCCACACTTTCCATTGCGACTCAGCAGCACAAGAAGACACACCAGACACTCGCTGGGATTTACATAGAAAGTAAGCAGGTAAGACTCTCTCTCTCTCTCTCTCTCTCTCTCTCTCTCTCTCTCTCTCTCTCTCTCTCTCTCTCTCTCTCTCTCTCTCTCTCTCTCTTTTGTTTTAACAAGAAACTCAGATTTTTATTGTGTGTTGCAGAATGAAGCTGACTTTGGTGATTCTCTGCCTCCTCGGAGCTGCCAGTGCAAATCCAGTAAGTGGATGTAAAATTAAAAAAAAAAATACAAAGAATTTAACATAAGAATGCAACATGAAGAAAAAATAAACCATTTCTTACAGATTTTGCACAGCGTTGCCATGGAGACAACAGATGCTGCGTCAAACTCTGTGAGTATTCTCAATCAGCTTTCCTATGTATAATAATCAAATTTTTACTAATGTTACACACTACTAATACACTCCATATTTTTTTCCATCACAGACCTCCTCAATGTCGGAATCTACTGAAGAAATCAATGCTGTAGACCAAGATGTAGGCTTAATTGTAATTCTTAAAGCAGTTTGAAAAATGCATTTTAAAATGATCTTCTAACATGGGTTTGTTCTTGTTGTTGCTGTTGTTTATTCAGAGCTCACAGGAAAATACTTCTGAGGACACGGTACGTGCAGTTGATATTCAGACTTTATTTTGCACAATATTAAGCCGTACAAATAACGAACTAAGCTTTTTAAACTAAATTTCTGAACAGACCTCAGAATCTACAGAGTCCAGCTCTTCTGAGCAGGTACGTCAAAGAGATTGGATTCTGTCTAATATTTGATATATTGAGTTTTTTAACACATGTATTTATTTATTTATTTATTCATTTGTTTGTTTGTTTGTTTGTTTGTTTGTATGAACAGACTTCGGAAAAAAGCCAAAGCCACTCTCTGGAAGAACGGGTAATGATCTCATTAAAACTTCTTCAGACTTCATGATCCATGTTGTTTTATAGATTGTATTATGATGATTAGTCACATTTATATAGAAATGAAATAAAGTTAAATATGCAGCATTTTTTATTATACAAGAATTTTATTTTACATGCAAAATTATTAAATTTAAATATTTTTTATTGGATTTTATTTTACATACTATTAAGGCCTATTAAGTAATAAAATTTTATTTATTTTTTTAAATGCATCCCTACAAGATCAAATGGAAAAAAAAATATTTGTCCATTTTATCTATTACATATTTTATAATAATATAATTATTTATATTTTGGGATAGTTTGCCACTGGAGAGACTGGAACGACGGTCGATGACAGCCAAGGAAGCAACGAGAACTTGCGCAAGGTAGGAATGTTAGTTAGTGTAACATATTGTCATGTGTATTGTATTGTCAAGTGGATTTTTTTTGTTTGTTTTTTTTTTTCTTGCACCTTAAAGTTGCTGTTCATGTGTAAGGATGCAAACATTCTTGTATTCGTTTTACACTTAAGGGTCAGTTCAAATTTTTTACACAGTAACTGTATAGTGCTTTTAACAACAGACACTGTCCAAGATCCTCTTTAAGAAACTCCAGACGTAGATGAAGACCACTACTGAGTGAGCTAGAGGCATTTGTGCCATGGAAAAACTCCCTGAGACAAATCTCCAAAATAGAGTCTAGATAGTGGGAGCGTAAATGATTAGAGACAAGTCTTTACAGGATGTTCAGGAAGAACAGATGCCCCACAGTGCAGTCATCTATCATTACAGGAGCAGTTCTTAGGTACGAGTCTACAGCATCTAGGTAAGATTATTCTCCAGAGAAATGGTGAGACTCTAGTATTATTTGTGTGGGATATAAACAAATAAAGTAGAGAATCAGATTGAAGAGATGAGACACAATAGGATGTGAACCAGGAGGAAAAAATGGTTTAGTCTGACAATTAGTCCATTTGGCTGACATCATCATTATACATATAATGATCTCAGATTTGAAGTAGTTAATATGATGCCAATTTTAATTTTTCTGTCAATAAACATTAAAAAACATTACACTTTTGTATGAAAAGTCGAATTTTTATTCAATACATTTTGTTTCACAGGTAACCCTAACATGTTTTATATATACAGTATATACTATATGTTTCCTATGATACCTTGTGTGTATCTGAGAAATGTCTTGATGTATCATAATAAGATTTGTTATTTTGCATTGATCTAATACAGGAAATTCACATCTCAAAGATCCTCCACTTTTTGTTCATTTTCGAGAGTTTGTGGTGATTCACCTTCATGAAATTTTACATGGAAGAAACCTTAAAATGAAGTGGTTTTGTAAGCAATTTTTGATATTTTGTGGTTCAAAATATCTCACTTCTGATCTCTTTTTCTACAGAATTGGATCCGTGTCTTTAGCCCCCAGGAGATCAGTTCTGAAGACAACAGCACATCAGTCAGCATGGCGTTAGTTAGCAGCGAGAACAGCAAATCTGCAGAAATCCAGGAGAACAGTTCCAAGAGCAGCAGCAGCAGTAGCGAGAGCAGCGAGTCTACAGAGAGCAGTGAAAGCAGTGAGAGCAGCAACCTAGAGAAGAACTCCAACAGCAGCAGCGAAAGCAGCGAGTCGATCGAGAGCCAAGAGAACAACTCCAACAGCAGCAGCAGCAGCAGCAGTAGCAGCAGCAGCGAGAGCAACAGTGCCGAGTCGAATGAAAATCAGCCGAAAGCTTCTGACAGCAGCAGCGAGAGCAACAGTGTCGAGAACAGCGCCATGAAAAGCAGCAACAGCTCCAGCAGCGAGAGTCATGAGTCTACCGAGTCTGCCGAGTCGACCAATAGCAAGCAGAGCAACTCAAATGAGTGTCAGCCAGGAGCCGCCTGTGACAGTGCCAGCGACAGCACCAGCGACGAATACGACCTTCAGAGCGTCGGAGACGACGGTGCCAGCGACCCATTTAACAGCTTCCACGTGCCTGACAGCACCGAGCACGAGGTCGCGTTTAGGAGATGACCGAACACACCCTGACATTCTGATTATTACTCTAGCTAGTGGTAGTGACTCTGTTCTGAAATGTGCAGTGGTGGAAATCCCAGGAGAGAATTATCATCACGATAATTACAGCATTAAAAGATGCAGGCCTCTTTATTAACACCGAAGATTCATGTTTCTATCTAAAATAGCTTTAATCTGCAATATAAGCTAGGTGTGTTAGAGAATACTTTCTGTGTGCTTTAGAAATAAGGACAGCTTTTATTATTGAAGCTTTTAATATAGAATACCTCAGAGAATCGGCTTCAGATTAAAACGACACTAAAAAAACATTTAGCCCATTTATTCTCATCACTTCAGTTGACTTATTTCTCAAATACACTCCAAACTATACCAAGAAAGTTCTCATTGCATCACCAGCTCTCAGTTTCTCTTTGTCTTTTTGCTTAAAAATATTTGAATGTAACTGTGCAAGTACTCTTCTTATTTGCTGAACGTATCTATTAATTTTATACAATAAAATAAAATATTTATTGTACTTGAATTTTATTTTACATGCAGACTTATAAAATAAAATATGCCTTAATATATTTATTTTTCTTGGATTTTATTTCACACACACAGCTCTATTATATTAAATTCGATTTTTTTGAAACGGTAAGCTCTATAACATAAAATAAAATATTATTTTATTTATTTATTCATTGTACTTAGTTTTACACACATCAATCCCATATGATAAAATGTAAGAAAACTAAATAAGAAATAAAACTCATTATAAAAAATGAAATCAGATTAAATTATATTAGCATAATAATGTATTTATAATATTTCATTTATTTTTTTAAACACACATAGCCTTGTAACATATTGAAATAAAATATTAATTGCCCATTATAATAAATTAGGGTTCTTTCTTTTCTTTTCTTTCTTTTTTAACAAGGAAAGAATCTGACATTATACAGTACAATGTAAACAGTACAAACATTTCTACAAACCGTCAGCCTCAGGATGAGTCGATTCATTTCAGTGAATTTGTTAAGATTATCAATGTATGTTCTATAAAACGCTCATTAAATTAGTTAATTAATTAGCTATATATAAGCATCTTGTAACTCGGTGAAGCTGATCAGTGGGTCTCCTTATGTACAAATGACAGGAGCTTCCACTAGATCCGATGTTTTGGTTTTTTTTTTTAATATTTTTTAATACTACATTTCTTGTTTAAATGCTCCTGTGAAAAAACAGGAATCTTTCTTATTTGTTTGTTTTGATCATTTTTAATTGGATGTGTTTATCAGACGTCCGATCTTATTGAACAGTTCTTGAGACTTTGTGTCTGTGTGTATGGTTTATTCACCAGTCATGTGGGTTAGGATGTGGTAAATAATATGCTTTCTCTCTTCTCCACCACTCAAACCTCAAGATCTGTGACAGTAAGCATCATTCTTATCCTAAAATAACAGGTTCTTTAATTGTAATCCTTTAAAAAAAACTCCACAGTTTCAGAATCCGTCTTAAACATTATTTTTCAACAAAAAACTAAAAAACCAACAACAGTTATTAACTCTTTAAATTCTGTCCCGGTTGTGAAGCCATGCTCATAAGGAATTGGGTACAAAAAAGTGAGCTGTATATGTATTTTTAAAAATAATATAATTTTTGTGTACCATAAAGAAGATGATTCTGGGTTTAGATCCGTCATTTCCGATGATTTTATCACGTTCATTTGATCTGGGATGGTTTGTTCTTATACTAACTCCATCTTCTTGTTAAGTTTTTAATATAAGTTTTACTTCCTGGATTACTAATTTAACATTAATCCACTTAAAATTATAGATGTCTAAATAAACCGAATCCTTAATTATTAAGCCGTGAAATGTTTTCAGCATTATTCCAGAAATATTTTCTATTTTGTGTAGTACAGTGAGATGGATATTTTTGGCTTTGGCATGTTGGCTGCGTATGTTCCACTATATTTCCCTATTTGCTCTATTTTATTAATTTATCTTTTTTTTTACCTTAGTGTTAATCAGTGTAGCGTGTTACTTTAACACAGTTACTTTTGACAGTAACTAATACTGTAACTCATTACTTTTTAAATAAAGTAACTTTGTTACCGTTACCATATGGTGCGTTTGTGTGTTACTTTTTTAAATTAATTCATTTTGGCTGAAGTGTAACCTACAGCCTAACCTGTTTACAGCAGCGACGCATTGTAGGATTGCGAGAGCAAGACGAGTTTCTCAAAGTGGAAATTATTTCACTTTAGTTGAGCCTAAAGTAAAAAACTTTTAGTCAAATGTAAGCTGTGTTTCTGTTTCTGGTTCGAAGGTACGATCTACTGCGATAAACAGAAACTCCAATCTGGAGGTAGAAACTATATGCCTCGACGAAGCTAGAATCTAACCAGGTGTCAGTGGACACACTCGAAGTGAGTCAAACCCCTCCAGCCAAACAACAGCAACTAGATTTTAACCGGACTGTTAGCCAGGGACAAATCAACAAACAGTTTTGTGTTTGTATAGACCATAATGCATAAAAGGGCATTAATGGGATCATTAAAGAACGTTCTTTAAAAAAGTAACTAAAAAGTTACTTCTAACAGTAATGCATTACTTTTTGGTGTAAGTAATCAACAAAGTAATTGAGTTACTTTTTGAATGAAGTAACTAGTAACTGTAACTAGTTACTATTTCTTAGTAACTAGCACAACACTGGTGTTAGTTAAAATTGTCGAAATGTTAGTTTTTTTTGGACTTGTTTTTCATCAAGAACGGTCGCAAAAAGCATTTCACTACACATTGTACTGTCTATGACTGTGTATGTGACAAACACAATATGTACTTGAAATGAAATGTTATGAAGCTGGGCTAAGCTGGGCAGAAGGAATCGCAGCCCTAATAAGATTAACTGCACTGGTCTAAAACTCTGCTAAGAAAGTAATATAGCATAAATGTTTTTTTAATTAACAAACAGGGAAAAAATTAAGCACTAGTTTTAGTATTTCAGGAAGAAGTACATAGGTCTTCACCCATTGTTTGAAAACTGTTGCAGACGTTCTATTTCAATTCGATTCAAATTCAATTTTATTTGTGTAGCCCTTTTAACAATATACATTGTCTCTAAGCAGCGTTACAGAGCATAAGAAATATTGTACAAAAAAAATTATTATACAAAGATTAATATAATACAAAAATTCAAGATTAATATTAGACTTATACTGTATATAAAGGAGTTTGTATTTATCCCCAGTGAACAATCCTGAGGTGACTGACGTGACTGTGAAAAGGAAAAACTCCCTTAAACGAAAGAGGAAGAAACCTTGAGAGGAACCAGACACAAAAGTGAATCTCATCCTCATTTGAGTGACACTGGAGGGTGTGAATATAAACTGTTCTAAACACCAGAGAGTGCTATTATGAATAATGTCCTTTCTACAGTCAGATAGAGTCTGACAATTGTGTATTGATTAGGAGGTTGTTGTCCTCAAAGACCACATGGAGTTGGTATCTTCTCACTGAATGTCTGAAATCATCTCAAAGCCGAATAAGTGGAGCTGGTACATCTATGGATGCCTCAGGATCCTCACAGGGTTGATGTCCCTCTCACTGAATGTCTGAAAGCTTCCTGAAGCAGAACATAACTGGACTGGTACAATCTCTGAATGCCTCGGGATGGGTAGAAAAAGAGAAGGAAGTGGAGAGGAATTAGCGTAGCTGCTGTTCATAATATTAACCAGCACTAGATGATAATGTGCATCTGATTATATCTTCTGGATCACAAGGTTATGGGATTTATTATGTGTATTCCTGACTAAAGAGACAAGTCTTTAGAGGAAGTATATTCCACCAGCTCTGTGCCAGAATAGAGGAGTATTATAGAGAATCTACCTTGTACCCTGAGAGATTGTGGGACCAGTTGATAAAATAAAATCATATTATAATAAAACCAGATAATAAAATCATATTATCTTATATCATGTTAATTGTTTATATCATGTACTGTATGTACATCATGTTGTGTGTGTCTTCTATTGTATTAATTCTATTGTTAAATCCATTTTTATGGTAAGTTTATTTTTTTTTTAAATCGATATATTTTATTAATTTATTCTCTTTTCTTCTTATTGAATCTATTTGTATAATGCAAGCAGTCAGAAAGCATCTCTACATGTGGGACTGTGTATGGTTTTATTTGTTTTTGTTTGTTGAAAAAACATTTGTTTGTTGATATATTTTAATTGATTTCAGTTTGTTTATAAAATCGTTGTCTGTTTTCAGTGCGTTTTTCAGTTACAGTATTTTTTCTTTTCAGTTTTAGTTATTTCGTTAGTGAAACGAGTGAGACAAGTGCTGCAGTGCATGATGGGAATAAACAAGCTGCTTCTATTCTGTGTTCCACCTGAGACTGAGCTGAAGACTCATTATGTTTATATCCGTCTTGCTGAAACTTGGCCTCAAGAGTTGCAACGCTGCACTGCTCATTACGAAGGTCATCGTTAGCTCAATTAGCATCCTGCCAAGCACACTGAGTGCTCTTCCTCTCCACCACTCAGACGGCAGGTAGTAATTTTACCGTCTGGTTCGGCCTGACTGCCACAAAAGAGAAGGTCAAATGGCAGGGCATCATGCGGTAACCAGAGAGGATCCCAGCCGTCATCCCTTACATCCGAATTATACTATTTAACTTCGCCTTAATTCCAGAGTGATGCACTTTCATAAAAAAAAAATAAATAAATAAATAAAAAGCACAACAGAGAGGGACAAATATTTGCAACAAGACAACAAATAAAATAAGGAATATATATGAAAGAAAGAAAGAAAGAAAGAAAGAAAGAAAGAAAGAAAGAAAGAAAGAAAGAAAGAAAGAAAGAAAGAAAGAAAGAACAATTACATAGAAAAAAAGAGAAAAAAATGACCGCTTATTTTAATGTTATTTTTTCTCTTTTTGTATGTATTTTTTTTTTCTATCAATCCCTCTACAAAACATCACAGAAAAATATAACACAATTGTAAATGACTCAAACCATTTAGACAAAAATTAGGAGCAGGAGGGGGTCAGGGGTGAGGGGTGGTTGTGGAAGGTGGCAGGGGAGTGATTGCACACTGAAAGTGATGGCTCTAATGGCTGCCATTGTAATGGAAAAAAAACATGATAAAGTGCCATTTAGGGAGCTGCTTCATCAAAGAAAACCTTGGTCAAACAACCATGGCTTTAAATGGCTAACAGCCTGGTGCTCACCTCACACACCCCTCACACACACTCTTCACCCCCCACACCCCTCACACAGACTCTTGACCACCCACACCCCTCACACACACTCCTCACCTCACACAGACTCTTTACTCCACACACCCCTCACACACTTGACCCCATACACCCCCCACACACACTCTTTACTCCACACACCCACACACACACACTTTACTCCACACCTCCTAACACAATCTTTACTCCACACACTCCTCACACACACTCTTCACCCCACACCCCTCACAAACACTATTCACCCCCACACACCCCTCACACACACTCTTTGCCCACACAACCCTCAAAAACACTCTTCATCCCACACACCCCTCACACACACTCTTCACCCCACACCCCTCACAAACACTATTCACCCCCACACACCCCTCACACACACTCTTTGCCCACACAACCCTCACACACACTCTTCATCCCACACACCCCTCACACACACTCTTCACCCCACACCCCTCACAAACACTATTCACCCCCACACACCCCTCACACACCCTCTTTGCCCACACAACCCTCACACACACTCTTCATCCCACACACCCCTCACACACACTCTTCACCCCACACCCCTCACAAACACTATTCACCCCCACACACCCCTCACACACACTCTTTGCCCACACAACCCTCACACACACTCTTCATCCCACACACCCCTCACACACACTTCACCCCACATACCCCTCACACACTCTTCGCCCCACACACCTCCCAAACACACTCTAGACCCCATACACCCTTCACACAGACTCTTCGTCCCACACAACCTTCACACACACTCTTTGTCCCAGACACCCCTCACACACACTCTAGACCCCATACACCCCTCACACACTCTTCGTCCCACACACCCCTCACACAAACTCTAGACCCCACACACCCCTCACACACACTTTTCACCCTCCTGTGATCTGGAAAAAGGTACTGAAGTATTCGGGCCCTCATAACCAAGTCAACTGAATTCACACACACACACACACACACACACACACACACACACACACACACACCCTCATTCAGTATACATCTATGGTTACAGCACCACTTATATAAACACTGCTTATACTGCTTTTTTTTGCATTGATCACTAAACAATGCTGTCAATAACTGCTGCTATTGTAAGTGCATATAATTATTGTTTACATCCTCTTATTCACACAATGTTCAATACAGTCTGTACACTGCCCCTCAGACAAAAAATGCAAACACCCACCAAAAATATTCCAACTAAACTTTTCCATGCTTATATTAATGTCATATGGACCACAGCTGAATATCTTGTATGATTAACAACGTATGTTGTTTTTTGAGCTGTTCAAAAGGATCCTACACGGAGAGAATGAAACACATCCTCTAAAAATCAGAGGTCACTAACTTGCAAACTTTAATAATAGGTCCAGACAAATCTCCAGAAGAAGGGGGGGGGGGGGGGGCCCAGGGCCAAGCACAAGTTAAGATGGAAACAAATCAAAGAAAGAGGTTCAGAGTTTCTGGAATGCATTTCTGTACCCTACCAGAAGGTGGCAGCAAAGCTACAAATCCCGTGCAGCCACCGTTTCCTTGACATCAGAGGGACTTTCTGAAATTTCAACACTGAGTTTCACAAACAGCATAATGTTAATAGCTAATATTAAAAAGCTTTCATGCAGCTGTTCGAAAGTTTGCTAATTACACCACATGTAAAATTACTGTTTTATAGGACAATCTTCAGATAGTTGCGTAAGCACTAGCGTCATTTACAGTCTAGACATTGTGTGGTTCAAGATAATGAAAGGCATTATGGGGCTATTATGTAAAGCCCTGGTTCTCAGCTGCAGCTCAGGGAGCTCCCCACACCTCATAGAGTTCTTCTTCCCACTCTTAAGATGACACGTTTGATCGTTAACAGAGTGTTTTTAAAAAGGGAAAAAAATTTTAAATTGCAAGGCAGATGCCTGAGAAACTGAATGTTAACTCAGTTCCAGACAAACATGGACTGATATCTACTGTAGGTTGATGTTTTTAATACTGCTCCTGTTTGCAGGGTTTATATTGATGCCCTCATCCTTCTAACACGTTAGCATTTCTACAGTAACCGTTAATTCACTTGTAAAGTTATTGAAAGATGTTTAAATAGGATTTTTTAAAAGACTCTTTGCATAAGTCGGAGGTAATGCTGTAACATTTTCAATTTTACCTTTTGGCAGAAAACTTAGCAGCTGGTGAGGAAACCATTATTATTAATGTAAGTGATACAAGATTAAAATAAAATGTCAATTCATAAAAACATATTTAATTAATTTACTAAATATAGTCCTTTGCAATTTGCTGCAGTATAAGTGGAATTAGGACTCCACTTTAGAACTCTAAAAAAAGTGATAAAGTTCCCTAATGACTGCTATCTAAATAAAGAAACATGAAGAATTGTCCTCTAGGGTACAGATAAATGTGATGAAATGCCTTCAAGGCTACAGTTATGTGTTATAAAATGCTCTCAAGTGTGCTGATGCGTATGATAAAATGTGATCAAATGCCCTCTAGGACGTTTACTTTTGAGGAAATGTGATGACATGCCCTCTAGGGTGCTGATGCGTATGTTAAAATGTGATCAATTGCCCTCTAGGACACATTTACTTTTGAGAAAATGAAGGAAGAAAACACACCGTTGCAGAAAAATAATGGTCAGAATGGGAACAGTAAGTCTGCTGATGCTGGGCTGCCCTAGAGTAATAAGTTTGCTATAACAACATTCCTGCCTCCACCTTGTGTGTGTGTAGTTTGCATGTTCTCCCTGTGCCTTGGGGGTTTCCTCCGGGTACTCCAGTTTCCTCCCCCGGTCCAAAGACATGCATGGTAGGTTGATTGGCATCTCTGGAAAATTGCCCATAGTGTGTGAGTGTGTGAGTGAATGAGAGTGTGTGTGTGCCCTGCAATGGGTTGGCACTCCATCCAGGGTGTATCCTGCCTCGATGCCCGATGACGCCTGAGATAGGCACAGGCTCCCCGTGACCAGAGAAGTTCGGATAAGTGGTAGAAAATGAATGAATTAATGAATGACCATTCCCACAAGAATATTACCACCTACTGTGCACTACTTACTAAATGCCCCGATGAAACAGAAAGTAAAGGAGGATGTTCTTTTATAGGACAAAAAGAAAAGTCACTGCACTTAATAAACAAACCTAACATAAGGTGGCATTATAAAGAGGAATATTGTTATTATTTAAATAATAACTACTAAATTCTATGACCACATAGTACAGTGTGATATCAGATTCCTGTGATTTCCAGGCCTGTTTCCTTGAATTAAAGAATTATTGGATTTGTTGTTTTTTTTCTTTTCTCCTGTTACCTGTGCTGATCACGTCCATATAAAATGTCACCAAAAAAACAAGCAACCATCTGATTCATATCGGAATAATTCGACAGTGTGAACATAGATTCCGAAGAAACGGTCGTTTTATCTAAGATCATAGAAAAACTAGCAAGAACTTGTATATCTGGTGAAGTAAAATGTATAGTTTCTCTTACACCAAACAGTCACACAAGTGAAAGTATCATGCGCTCATTCAAAATTCAATTACAAGTGAAAGCCGCAGATTAAAATGATACTTCACCTAAATATAGTGAAAACATTTAAAAGTGAAAAAGTTTTTTTTTTTATATATATATATATAGTACGAAGGTCAGGGTGAGGTTAGGCGTATGGAAGAACATGACTTAACTCTTTTTTTGTTTTATTCCTATAATTATTTTTTACAGACATAATAACACTGGTGGCAGTGCAAGGCACACCATGTTCCTAACCCTGGTCCTGGAGAATTTTGTGTCTTGCACATTTTTGTGTTTTCCCTATGTTAACACACTCTCAGGGAGTTCTGATAATAGCTGATGAGTTTCATCAGGTGTGTTGTAACAGGGAAAACACTGTTACAGGACAAGGTTAGTACAATTAGTACGAGGACTAATGTTAGGAAACTGTGTCAGGAAACTGTGTCATGTCCTTGTTATTATTGCAATTTTAGTGACTTGTTAAAAGCTGATATCACAGATGTCTGTGTGAATAAATAAAATTGGTAGATGTTGTACCTCAGGAATCTCTGTGGAGAAAAGAAACAGCTGTCAGCAACGAGGCGATCTAGAGATCACATGATAATAAAAGATGGTGTGCAGGGTAGAAAAACACCTGCTTATTGACGCCTCTGCCAGTTTAGATCTGACATAAATCGATAGATAGATAGATAGATAGATAGATAGATAGATAGATAGATAGATAGATAGATAGATAGATAGATAGATAGATCGATAGATAGATAGATAGATAGATGACGGATTGGTGGATGACTAGACAGACAGACAGACAGACAGACAGTCAGACAGATAGATAGATAGATAGATAGATAGATAGATAGATAGATAGATAGATAGATAGATAGATAGATAGATAGATGATTGGATGGATGGTTGACGGATGAACAGACAGACAGATAGATAGATAGATAGATAGATAGATAGATAGATAGATAGATAGATAGATAGATAGATAGATAGATAGATAGATAGATAGATAATTGGGTGGATGGTTGACGGATGAACAGACAGACAGACAGATAGATAGATAGATAGATAGATAGATAGATAGATAGATAGATAGATAGATAGATAGATAGATAGATAGATGACTAGACAGACAGAAAGATAGATAGATAGATAGATAGATAGATAGATAGATAGATAGATAGATAGATAGATAGATAGATAGATAGATAGATAGATAATTGGGTGGATGGACAGACAGACAGACAGACAGACAGACAGACAGATAGATAGATAGATAGATAGATAGATAGATAGATAGATAGATAGATAGATAGATAGATAGATAGATAGATAGATAATTGGGTGGATGGACGGACAGACAGAGAGACAGACAGACAGACAGACAGATAGATAGATAGATAGATAGATAGATAGATAGATAGATAGATAGATAGATAGATAGATAGATAGATAGATAGATAGATAATTGGGTGGATGGACGGACAGACAGAGAGACAGACAGAGAGACAGACAGACAGACAGACAGACAGATAGATAGATAGATAGATAGATAGATAGATAGATAGATAGATAGATAGATAGATAGATAGATAGATAATTGGGTGGACGGACGGACAGACAGACAGACAGACAGACAGACAGACAGACAGACAGACAGATAGATAGATAGATAGATAGATAGATAGATAGATAGATAGATAGATAGATAGTGTTTTGAAACAAGTGAAGGACAACTGTCTTTTTGTAGACATCAATGTTTAATATGATTTAAATGGCATTAAATGTTTAGAACGTTGAGTAAACGACAGAATAATTTAGGTTTTTCTTTCTTTCTTTCTTTCTTTCACTCCAAATCTCTTCATTTCCACTTGAACTTGTATTAAACTGAAGTGAGCATTAGAAGTGGTAACCTTAGTGCCAGAGGAAATGTGTGTAAAAGTATAAAGTAAAGTCCAGAAATGTGACTCGACAATTAGCGGAAGATCTGAACATTCAGCAGCGTAAAAAACCGAGTGTCGTGTGTAAAAAAGTTCTCCGAATAAAGCGCTAGTCGATGGCGCAGGGGGAAGTCCCTCAGGAAATCCCCGCACTGCGAGCCATTTCCAGCGTGAAAAACCTTCTGAGCTTCTCTTTTACAAAGCCATGAACCCAAAAACACCGAGCTGAGGACAAATCTCACATATGTGTGCAGTAAAGTGTAAGGTAGACGGCCATTTCTTAAAGAGAAACTAAGACAGAAAGCAAGAAAGAAAGAGGCGGACATTAATAAAGATGGACGACGACGTTACGAAATTACGGAGTTACGCAACTTTGAACACTTTTTACCACGAAACTCAGCAGGAGATCGTCAATTTAAGCAAACAGATTTCATCCCGAGACGGAATTATAGCTGAATTAAGAACCAGGTTGGCTAAATATGAGAGGACGTGTGTGCTAGTTGAGGGAGAAGAACCGTGTTTGGTTGGACCATCCAAGTCTCTAGTGGAGAGCTTGTGTAGAGAAAAGCACAAATTACACCAGAAGCTTAAAGAGGCTGAAGTGGAATCAGCCCAGAAACTGGAATCTAGCAAAAGAGTGAGTAACCTCCTTTCACTATGATTTTAATCTACTGCTTCATCTGAAATCCATCTAGGACATGTAGGACATCTAGGACCATCTTACACTTACAGCATCATCATACACTCTTACTACTGTTTGTAACTGGTTTTCTGGAAGGAATCATCGAGGGTCCGTGTTTCGTACTATTTTTATGTATATTTATTTAAATGTTTTCAATTGACAAGGTTCATGATTGGACATGACGGGTGAGAGATACGCCATTAAAGCGTTTGTCTAAAGCTCTTTACATTTCCTAACATTGCTGACACTTTCATCCAAATACTGATCCGGACAGTTGAGGTATAATGATTTTACTCAGAGACTAAAAATGGCAGCTTGGCAATGCTGGGGTTTGAACCTGAAACCTTCCTATCAGTGACCCAAATACATAACCACTGAGCCATCGCTTCTTGATAGTATAATACAGTATTACACCATGAGGTGTTAAAGAGAAGTGAAAAGGTCTTGATCTTAATTTTTGTTTAAAAACTGGAACTACCACATGAATGTTCAGCACTAAGCATTGTGGGAAATGATGTCAACATCTGCTCCTTCCTACAGGAGATCCAGAGCCTGCAGCAGAAGCTGAAGGAGAAGGAGCTGATGCTGGAGTGGCCCGAGCACGAGAAGGATCGCGAAATCCAGTTTCTGAAAGCTGAGCTGGCAGCACACACCCGGGTGCAGGCCACCCAGCATGTCCTGTGCAACTCTTTGGTTGATGAGGCAGAGCTGCTCAGGGGGCAGCTGGGAACAACGGTCCGAGTGTGTGAGGAGCTACTTGGAAGGCTGGAGAAGCAGAAGAACCTGCCGACTACTGCTGAACATAAGACCCAGGTCAATGAGGTGTGTGTGAGGGTTTGGGAATGGTGTGATGTTACATATAGGTTTGTTTGAGCTTTGAGTTTTGTTTGTAAATAAAATTCACATTATATTATTTACTAAAATATACAAATCGATAGATGTCACATCCAATAAAACGACATGAAATGATTTCATTAATAACTCTGATTATTTATTTATTTGTTTATTTACTTACCTGTTTATTTACATTCTTGCCTGCTATATTCAACCCGTCAGGTGCATCCTCAAGCATGCATCATTATAAAATTTTATATAATTTTACTGGAAATAATAGAAATTCAGTTTAATCATGCAACAGAATTAAGATCATATGTTTTTAAACTCTGCAAAATATCATTATTTGAAGCCTTTTATTCCTCTCATCAGGTGACGGAGTCTGCCGAACTGCATGACATTATCGCCAATTTACAGGATGAGAACCAGCAGCTGAAAAACAGAGTGGCATACGTAAGTCCGTAACTCTACTCTTACGTTTCACGTCTGTGTTTTGGGAATCTGTTGTTCCTCTAATGCCTTTCTCTGCTCCTGTTCCTGCTCCAGGTGGAAAACTTGAACTCAAAGTGGCAGAAGTATGACCAGAGCAGAGAGGAATACGTCAGGGGCTTGTGTCAGAAGTTGAAGGAGACTGAAGGAGTGACGATGTACAAGCAGGAGATCAACCGTCTCAACAGCCTGCTGGAGGAGATGCAGGAGCGCAATAGGCTGAGCCGAGAGAGGGATGATCGCATGCAGATGCTGGAACAGCAGGTCATTAGGAATATGTGTTCTCTACACACAGGCACTGCATTATGTTTAAACACCAGCTTATTCCATGTAACAGCTGAGGGTCAAAGGTCTTGTTCAGTGGCTCTCTGGCAATATACAAATTAGTACAAACCATACATAATGTACACTGTGAATTAAAAACATATTCATAATTCTATACACCAACAAGATGTTTTGGAGAAAATTTGTTATATTTCACTAATTCACTGAAACGCACTGTGTGAAAAAAAAAAAAACACAGCTTCACTAGCACTTTGATTTCCCACATGACTAGACAACCATCAGTGACATCCTTTACCTGGAGGATGTTTGCTTCCATCTAATATTTACTTTACTTTTGTATTCAGTTTGTTTCTCTATGTCCTTCTCCAGGTTCTCGCTTACATCGAAGACTTTAAGTCGGAGAGAGCGGACAGAGAGCGGGCTCAGAGCAAAATCCTGGACCTACAGGAAGAAGTGGGGCGTCTACAGCTGCAAATCCAGTCCCAGGCAAGTCAGTCAGCATTGTTCCTACTTTAAACCGTGAAACACATCATACACATTTTTCAACTCATTTACATTTTCAGCATTTGACAGACAACCTTATCCAGATCAATTCATATTTGTCTTGCTTATACAGCAGAGTAATTCAGGGTTAAGGGCCTTGCTCGAGGGCCCAGGTTTGGCAGCTTGGTGGCCTTGGGATTCTTCTCCTATTATTTAGGCTATCACTAGGCTTATAAATACGTCTAATAATCTAAGGATCTGAATATAAGAGGTCTTGTGATCAAGGCAAAGGAGATTTTTATTAACATGCCTTATTGCTATTTCCTGTATTTGCACTTAAAGACTATTTTTATTCATTTATACCCAGAATTCCAGAGAACCCACTCCACGGAGGACCCTGACGAACATAAAGAAATCAAGCCGTAAGCAGAACGAAACAGTCGGGCCATTGTTGCGGAACAGCCCTCCGGACTCGAACGCCAGGCGGCCGAACGCTCAGCTCACAGCCTCCGGTGCGTTTGAGCTCCAATGCCCGCGATGTCTCACCATGTACGATGAAAAACACACGAAAGAGTACATGAACCACTGGGAGGAGTGCGCCAAACTCTGATTTCTGCACGTTTCACACTCACACAAGACAAGATGCACTACAGAAGTGTTGTGGAAGGCATGTAAAGGTACAAAAATGGAGAGAGGAGAGGAAAAAAGAAAGTGAAAATTGAAAAAACCCCAAAAAACACTGGGACAACAAACTTTTTTGAACAACCTTAAAGCCAAGTTGTACGACCTTCACATCTGGATGGGAATACATACTCAGACTGGACTTTATATATATATATATATATATATATATATATATATATATATATATATATATATATATATGTATATGTATATGTATATGTATATATCAACCATTTTAGGGATTTTACTCCTGAACTACAATTGAATCTAGAGAACACACAGAGAAAACGACCTCTGACATAAAATGGGTCCACAGAGTTGCACAGCACAGTATAATTTTATATACTATTGTGCTGGTGCTCCTTTCTGATTGGTTGAAAAGGTGCTGAATAACATTCTATCACAGCAGCACTGACCGTCAGAGTGATCAAAGGTGTGATCCGTTATTGTAACGGACGTCGTTAAAAAAAAACCTGCGTGAACATTTTGAAAGTATCCAGGAGTATCCATTGCGTCTCTTTGTAGGGGTCTGCGGTAAAGTTTTCCCACATGGACAGAAAACAACCAGCTTTGTACTTCTGGTTTATTAACTGCCATAGAGAAGCTGGTGAGGGGATGACACATAGTGTCCCTTGCTGCTGTAACAAATTAGATAAGAAATTGACGTTCTATTACGTTAAACAGAACTATAAAAAGAGTTTGCTAATAAACAGGGTTGCTGTGATGTAAGAAGAATTAATCACTTTGTGTACTGTTATTGGAAAGGAATCAAGTTCACCGGCATGTCAGTATCAGTAACTTTACCAGTTATAGATTAGTTTTTCTAAAACAGCATTTGTTTATTTCTCACACAGGTACTGCCTTTAACTGCAGCTTTGTCGGTCGATATTGCTTTAAAAAAAAAAAAAGTAAGTGTGTGTATATGTATGTGTATATGTATATATACGTGTAAATAATACACACACATATATGTATATATACGTGTATATAATACACACACACACATTATATATATATATATATATATATATATATATATATATATATATATATATCCTTATCTATACTTAATATTTATGTTTTCTATGTACAATTAAATCCATTTTTATTTCTTTTTGAATCAATACACAGTTTTGAACTGATTTCTGTACCAAGTGCAAAAAGCTCATTTTATTTGAGATTATTATTATTATAATTTTTTCTAATTAGTTCTACAATCCACACTCGGTTGCTTAATATACCTCAGTGAGTGTCTCTTTGTGGACTTGCAGCACTTTCTTTCTTTCTTTTTTTTTGGAAAATTTACTTAAGGTAAAATGATCTTTGTTTTTAAAAAATATTACACGTAAGCTTTTTATAAAGGTAAAAGTATAAAATTTGCATTTATTTCACTCTCACGGTGCTATTTTGTTTTACATTTTTTATTTTGTACTTCTTGTATATTATGTAAGGACACAGGTTCTAGTCTCTTAAAGTGTATTTAAAGTGAGAATGAAGAGCACATGAACGGCTCACAGTGTTATTAATCGCTTACGCAATCCGACATGCTGAAAACTGCGTGTTAAGTTGAAGTAAGCAGTGGTGGTAGCGTTTGCCATGCAGCGGCGATTGCTGTCAGACTTGGAGGCGTCGTTTTGACTGTTAGGTACTTGCCACTATATCGCCTCTACATTCGAAAACATTTCTAGTTCTAAGTAAGAAAGGAAGTTCCCTACATCCTGGTAAGATGAGACATGAAAGCATCGAGTCTCAGTCTGTGTAACACGACAGCCTACAATTTCAACACGTTTGAAGCTAAAATATCAACAGACAACATCAAATAATGTCTTTGTGTGGGGGGGAAGAATAAGGAAGAGAATGTGTGGGAGATTTATTTTTGTAATAAAATGTTTGCTCTTTTCAGAAATTGAGTCGAGATTATTTTACCTGATT
This sequence comes from Tachysurus fulvidraco, assembly GCF_022655615.1. Taxonomy (NCBI): domain Eukaryota; kingdom Metazoa; phylum Chordata; class Actinopteri; order Siluriformes; family Bagridae; genus Tachysurus; species Tachysurus fulvidraco. The sequence continues at coordinate 27,137,352 of NC_062521.1, read as the reverse complement.
GTGTATTGTGGTATTAAAGAAGTGATTTTTAATTGGAGAAAAAAAGTCCCAGAAATAATATGTTGATAATGATGATGATGATGATGGCTGTGAGAAGGTCATGTGACAGCAGGCCCAATTATAGAGAAATTATATTTGGTGCTGTGTGTGAATTTTAGAGTGTATAACTTTCCCTTTAATAGCTTTTTGAAATCCTCACAAGGTTCCCACAAGGATGGGTGCGTTAGAGTATCCACAGGCTTTCGGGGACTTCACTGGTTCCTAGGTTTTCATTTATATAAATAAATAATTTTAGATACTGAGGTTAAAATGAGGGAGGGGTTTTATTAATAGCAGAATATTAATTAGCTATGAATAAACTTATCCTGAAAAGGTCCTCACAAATATATGATGTATGTGCGTTGGAAAGCCCCTTCTTACTAGCTACAGTAAATTCCCAGCTGCTCCAATCAACAGTGTAAAAAAGTGCCAGCTATTTAAAGTTGACCAGGCAAGTGTGGATTTAGAAATATCTAAATCGGACACGCGTGAGCAACATAGAGGTTAGAGCTAGCATAAAATTATATATATATATATATATATATATATATATATATATATATATATATATATATATAAACAGTATCAACATCATTATTATTATTGAACATTAGTTCTGAATAGCTTTAAAGTTACTGTAAGAAAGGTTGATGAAATATTAACATATTTTGAACCTTTTATTTGTACACGTTGAACAAAAAGGTGTGTTTTGCTCTGAAGGCTCACGTTGCAGCGTGAGTTTCGGGTGTAGTTTTTATTTATATGTGCAGCTTGGCTTTGTTCTGACCAGAGTGACTGTGTATTTCTCAAACCAGTCATCTGTGATTCATCAGAATCATGATCACAACATCTGAGATGGGGGGCGAGTTCACAGATTTGTTTACCGTAGGTTTGCTGATCTATTGAGAGGGAAAAAAAAAAGGCTCCAGTCATATCATGACATGCATCATGTGTCGAGAAGGTTATAAAAAGAAGGTTGTAAATTATTCTTCATGAGGGCACAGAACTGCCCAAAGTGGTATGACGTGGGTTTACACACACACAGGCCTGATTTTACTGTCAACTTTCCGTTAAAAACGTTTCAATTGTCATTTGTAGCTGGGAATCCCATTCTTAAAGTTCATCTGAGACCCCCAAATGGAGACAATACATCATACACACACACACACACACACACACACACACACACACACACACACACATACACACATACACACATACACACATACACACATATACACACATATATATACACACACATATACACACAAACACACACATATACACACAAACACATACACACACACATATACACCCATACACAAACACACACACACACATACACACATACATACACACATACATACATACATACACACACATACACACACATACATACACCCATACACACACACACACACAATTTTTACGATGTATAAAATTTATATATACACACAGACATGTCAGGATAGTTGGTCCCCATTAAGATATAAATACAACACACTTTTGGTCACCATTAAGATACAAATACAAGCAGCACACACACTTTGGTCCCCTTATAGATATAAAGACATATCCACACACACAGACACTCCACTGCGTCACAAAGCCTGAGACCCCGAGCTCAGACATGCCATCAGGAGGAGGAGGAAAAACTCCAGCTGAAGTTTCACACATTGTTTCGCTCATGTCACTCTCTTGAAATGATGTCAGCACATCTCACTCTGTGGCACGATCTGGTTCTCACTGATCAAGTGTGCGTTGCATAACTTTTGTCTTACACACACACACACACACACACACACACACACACACACACACACACACACACACACACTGTAAGGTCACCACATGACTAGTTAGTTAAGAATAGCTTGAGTGATGAGTGAGTGGGCTTCACAATTGTTCCCCTAGAAAAGTGAACGGTGGGCTGTAAGGGATTCTCCACCTCCTTTAAAACACACCCCTACTGTAGGAGTGTGTGGGACCTGGGGAGAAAACGTGCACATGCGCACACACACAATCCTCCCTCTTGTGGAAATAATTAGGTCAGGAAGTGTCACATGATTCTGTAAAGACCTTCAAGGGGGAAAATGTCCATGCAAATATACGTGTCTCACCCTTTCGGTCTTTTCTTTTCATTTCATTTCTTTGTAGCTAAAGTAAAATGGTTTGATTAAAAGAACTCAAGTTGAAGCAACTGATCCAGACCACAATTCAGGAGGGAAAATCCCTTTCTAATCTGTTTTCTACTCCATGATGAAGAGCGAGCTGTTACCGCCAACACGTCTACACAAAACACACACAAACATTCAAATCCCCTACTTTTACCTGCTGCTCTGCTCCAAGTCGGGAATAAAACAAGCTGCTGCCATCATTCCAGCCTTTAATTTGACGAGTAGCTGAAAATAATGGGAATTTCCCATAACAAGGGAATTCCCAAAGTGCCGGTTTGTCTATAGGGCACGTTTAAGAGCACGGCTCCCTGGACTCCAGCGCAACCACTTTAAATGTAAGAAAAAAACAAAACAACTGATTAAACTGCCATCTTTATAACGTCAAAGTATACATCTGAGTCACGTGTGCAATTATCCCATCAGCCGATCAGGTGGCAGCGTAGCAAAAAAAAAAAAAACACTTCCAGAAAAGCCTCAATTTTACAGACCGATGCAAATCCAAAATAAACAATCAGTTCTAAAGACAAGGACATTTTGAGGTGAAAAGTCACTCCCTTTGGTTACAACATACTCAAATATCACTCTTTGCATACGTGATGAACAGAAAAGCATCATGTCCCAACACCACCAGGCTAGAAAACAACATCAGCACAAGGCCTCACTCCTGTCAGCCAAGAACAGGAAGCTGAGGCTACAAAGTGGTCACAGTGAAAAAAACAGAAACATCATCTGGAGTTTCTTTTCAGCCTTTTCCCAATCAGAAAAGGAATCAGGCGACAACAAAGGTGGAGCTACAACTAAAATAAAAGTGTAAAATCAGATAAAACCAACAAATGTGTCGGATTATCCTCGGGATGTACGTGTATGGTTTCAGACGAGATTCGAATTTCCAAAAAAGGGGGCGTGTCTAACAGGGATGTAGACGGTAAGTGCAGCTTGAACTGGAGTGACCTTTCATCGATCGTCTACAAGATGTCATGTCACTCGTGACAGTTAGAAGACAGATTTATTCTGTAGGATCTCCAGGATCTTTCCTGGTTCCAGGGTGTGCCAGGTATTAAATACTTATTATTATTATAAATAATATTTTGCCTATTTATTATAGAACTATCCACCAAGTCTATACTGATTACGGATTGGATGACAGACCGAGCTCTGTTTGAGATTCGGCTTCGGCTTTGTTTAGGAAGTCAAACAAAGAAAGAAACAAATAAGGGCAATCCTTCGTGGACTCGTCTTTTGAGAAGAGCTGGTGCTGTAGGATGTGGCAGATTTACCGCTGCTCGTGGTGTAAGCGTTGGATGCAGCAGGACGTCGTTTACCTTCTTAACCTTCTTAAATGAAAACAATCCCACTCTCAACAATTAACACATCTTACACAATATTTGTCAGGGATGTAGTAGCTTAGTGCTCAACAGACTGGGCTAATGAGCGAAAGGTTGTTCAAATCCCAGATCCACCAAGCTGTCACTGCTGGGCTCCTAAACAAGGCCCTTAACTCTTAATCTCTCAGTTGTATAAAAATAAATAAATATTTAAGTCATCCTAGATAAAGGCGTCCGCATTAAACGTGTCACCTAAAGCACAGCAACCCTGACCATGATGAAGCATTTTTCTAATGAAGCGCAACAAATGGATGATAAAAGTGTCACAAATTCGGCTATCGACTTCAGGCGGGATTGTTATGTAAGTAATTGGAGATCATGTGATCAAGTGCGTGTCGTGTCGCTTTCTGGAAAGAAAGCGAGTATGTAACACACTAAGATCTACAATAACGTGTCGACTCAAACCCACGGCTTATGAATGCGGAGAAAAAACAAATTATTAATCATATGATTAAGACACAGAGACCTAAGTGTTGATTCATGTGAACCTTTCGTGAGTGAGGAAAAGATGAAAACAAGAGTGTAACTTAGAGTTAGTTAGTTAGAGTTATATTATATTAACTCTATATATATATATATATATAACTTAGAGTTATATTATATTATATATTAGTACATTATAACACGTGCAAATGTTTTTGATTGGACACGTCCATGATAATTTCCGACAGATTTAGTTTTTAGGGGTAAAATGGGCAAACATCATGGATGGGGGGAAAAAAAGCAAATACGTCGATCTTTCATCAGGTCAGTTATCTTCCAGCCTCCACTAATAAAACCAAAAAAAGAAAAGAACTACATGTAGAAATACACACTGGAGAAGTTGTTTGTGTTTTAGCAGCTGGATCATCAGCCCGAGCTGGATTTGTTCACAGAGAAGGTCAGAGAAAGTCGAGACACGTTCACGTCTTTCCCAACATCGTCGAAATTTCATGATTCTACGGTTATGTAAGCGTTGCATCATAACTGGGCTGAAACATTTCACCTCAACATGACAACTCCCACATTACATGCTGACTGACTCTAATACAAACACCCTGAAAGACAGGACAGTAACTAAATCTTGCTTTTTGGCTCATCCCATCAACTCCTACTGTGATTGTGGGGTTGGGGTGGTGTCAGTCATCTATGAAGCAGAAGCTATTTAAAACAAAACTTATAAGAGGAAGTAGGTATTATATTAACGGCATTGTTACTGGTATCAAGTGAGATGTGTACTTCCTCTCCAAATACGAACAAGCGAGCCAGATCGCTATCTTCAGAGTGAGAAATGAAACAAAGTTGCCGTGACCTCATTTTTTTCGAGGCAACTCAAGTCACAACAACCCGATTACTGACTGGCAAGCAGCACGTCAAGGGTTAAAGAAAAAACCCTGTGAAATAAGAAAAAAAACAGTGAGGAGATAAACTATTAAACCACAGAGACACTGTGGAGATAACCAAGTTTAGAGAAAAGCCAAAAATGTTTAAATAAATAAATAAAATTATGAAATGGGATGATGACCTAAGATCCGAAAACATCTGGATAAAATTAAAAATACTAAAATAAATAAATAAGATTATGAAATGTGCTGAGGGACCAAGCTTGCATCTTGATAAAGAATAAATAAATAAATAAATAAATAAATAAATAAATAAATAAGAAATGTGCTAAGGAAGTCACCATGTGTCTGAATCCACCAAAAAAAAAAAAGACAAAAATCCTTGAGTGTAGTGTATACACTACCTGTAGTGTAGGAGACAACCCTGTGTTCATTTAAAGGCAAAAAAGTGTGTTCATGTTTTAAAAAAAAAAGGAAAAAAAAAAGAAAAGAAAAAAACCCCACACTTTATTACGCTAAAGGCCACAGAGATGTGTCTTTGTGCTGGGATGAAGACAAAATGAGCCTACAGGGAAAAAAGAAAAAGTTCCTCGGGTCTTTTTTGTCTCATGTGTCTCGTAGGAGGCAACCACTCCAGCACAAAGTGAAAGTGTTTTTGGCAGGAAGTGAAGTGGGGGGAAAAAGGCCCATCTTCAAAGGTCGTGCTCTGGAGGTGGTTATGTAGAGAAGAAAAAGGCCTAAACGATGGCCTAGAAGCTTACAAGCAGCAGTAAGGAAGTGAAGTCACTCACTGCACAGCTGTTCTGCCAGCCCTCGTCATCGCCCTGCATCAGGTTCCGAAACGTGAAATTGATATTAGAAACGCAGAAATTGCACAAGGATTTCAGTAAAAGATTTGACTTGCACAGTTTCAGAATGTTCCGGCGGGTCTGCGTGACCAGCACCTCTCAGCCCGCGTCCCCTTTTCCGATCATAAAGAGGAACTTTGTGACTAAAATAAAGTCATGAAACATCATTTCTCTTCATTCAGTCTCCAGCATTTAGTCAAGAGTTGCCTCCGAGTGCTGAAGGGTTTTCATTCATAGAAAGCCCACCTGATTCATTTCTGCTCAGGACTAGTGAAGCAAAGCTGATTTCCAAATGACCAACATCCTGCAGTTCGTAACGCTAATTCCCGGAGAGCAGACGTTTAAGTTGTGGTCAATGACACAACTTGTGGAATTTGCTTGAACTTAAAGTATAAATGAAATGTGACACTAAAGTTATTTATTTACTACTAATAATCATTTACAAATTCTTTAATAGAAGGTTTCTACACCTATACTATAAATACATACGTTGCTATGGTAACAGATCGTGATTGGTCGGATCGTTTTGCTGGATTTTCTCTAACAGCGGGTTTATATTACTAATGTGCTTATTCTATACAGATGGTTCTCGAAAAAGCTTATTGAAGAACAGGAAATTCGTTATGCTGAAGTTTACTGTAATGAAGGAGTCGCTAATGTCAGCACTTCACCACCCTTTTTTTTTAAAACTTAAAGTACTTTCTTCAACATACGTAAGCACAGGACCCAGACATTCCAAGTCGAAAAACTAGAAACCGATTTTAAGATAAAATTGTCGTTCTGTAATTTCAAAAACACAAAACTGTGCATGTTTAGTGGGAACTAACGGGTTTCTGAGTCGTAACAGTTACTTCAGGCAAAACAAACAAACAAAAAAAAATCACTTTTGTATTATAGATCATTTTCCCGAATCAGTTTGATTCCTTAAGTAATATTGTACAATCACATGAATTTTACTCATTCAGCTAGCAACCTTAGCAATAGCGTTAGCTAGAATTTGCCTGGCTATCGCGTTAGTGATCAAACAGAACGCACGTTGATTTCACATCATATCTTTCGTATATGAGACAGGATCGCGTCTCATAACTGGGTATTTTACTAAGGGATTTTTTGTTCATTTTTATTTTGCTGACTCGCTCAAATTCTAGTTATTGCCGAAGAAAAACTCCCTGAGACGACATGAGGAAGAAACCCTGAGAGCGAACAAAGTCAGAAGGGAACCTAACTATGTGTTCTGGGGGATTCTTTTCATTACGTTTCTTTGTAGAGGAAAGGGGGAAAGAAAAGAAAAGAAAAAAAAAACACCCATAATGCAACTCAGATCCGAACTAAAGCTCTCGTACGGTTTCACGTCACGCAGGGAGGAGGTATTACTTTTCACTTGGCAGAACTATTGTAAACTGATGAATGCTGAAGAAAGCAACCAGGAGATATTGGGAAATGTAGAATTGTCAGTTTTCCTGTTTATTGTTGCTCATCAATCCTGAAAGTGTAGTCAGCGATCATCAGGCATGACGTCAACACTGCTCAGCAATTACATAAGTTCTATGTAACTAGAAGACACATCCGTTTTAGCAAACAAGCATTCATTTAGAATTCTAATGTATGAAATTATTTAATGTATGATCATGTTTTCCCTAGAAAAATTTCCCCACATCATCTCATGGAAACGTTTCTCTGGAATGTTTTTCTGGGTGGAGCCGAAGCCTGGAGCCGGAGCCGCCGTGCGGAAGGTGTTTCTACCCTCAATTCTGCTTTGTAATCATCCACTCAGCTGTTTTTTTCCGCCTCCATGTCATTGTTCAGGTTGAAGGACGTACACCTTTTACTTCCCAAAACCTGTTTCTACCGTAAGAGCATGTGATCGAGGCTCATTTCCCGCAACAACCAGATTTCTCACAAGGGAAGCGAAGAGGGCGGAGGTTTGTCTCACATAACACACTTCCATCCTGGTACCACCCTGAACCCTCAGGAGACAAACCGCTGACTCTCGAACGTTATAAAAAGGACGAAAACGTCTAACAGAGCCGATCGAGGGAAAAGTCTCGTCTTTTTTACACGTCTTGTTCAAAGAGGTTATTCACGGTGACGCATAAATCTGTGATCTGTGTCGTATAAAGGGATTTTTTTTTTCCTTCTCTCATTGGTCTATGTAGAAGGAATAAAAGCTGTGAAATTGGATTGTTCTGAAATTATATATATATATATATATATATATATATATATATATATATATATATATATATATATATATATATATATATATATAAACAATAAAGAATAGCTTGAAGAAAAAGCAGGAACATGTTGATTATGTGCCTTGACCAGCACATCCAAATGTTCAATTCCCTCTTATACAACTTAATTTTAATTATTTAAAGAATGCTGTTTTTTAAAGAATGCTTTTTATCCAGTTATAGTTACATACTCTATACCTGCCTTGTGACTTTACAGGAACAAGTTTGTCGGTTATTACACAATATATCTAACAGCTATAACACCATTATAGAGAGCTTTATCCCTGATGATGCGTTCACACACACACACACACACCGATTTAGTCGCTGCAAGCCTCCAGTCGCTGACCTACAATGTCCCCAGGAGCCGGTTCCTTTTACCGGTTGCCATGGTGATTTGGAAATGTTTCTCAGCAGGCAGCATTACATTTTAGATTACTCGACGCTTTTTCATGGATCGTGTGGCCTCTACGGTCTTCACTCTCTCTGTTCTGAGTCCCTCTGTATTTGCAACTTTTCTCACCTTCTTCACGTTAGGACGCAAACACGCCTGCAGTTACACGAAAGTCTGCAGTTATCTGAAAACGAGCAGCTGCATTTTTTTTCACAGACGTAGCACGTAGCAGGACTGTTACAAAGCACCGACTCCGTCCATATCGTCTCAGTTTTTCCATGCTACCGTTGCCTGTCTGAAATTTTCTATTTCTATAAAGCTGCATTGAGACAAATGAGTGCTACAGAAATAAAATTGAACCGAATCTGTTCATTAAACGCCTCATCGTTGATAATAATATGCTGAAAATCTGTTTATTATTAGATTTGTGTGACATGTCCCTGCGCATATGTTACTACAGGAACAATAATGTATCAGAACATAAACCTTCTGACCAAACAGAATGGAGGACCGCTCAGCACTAGGGTGTAACAGGAAGTGCTGCACTTGATTGAGTGACTGTAATCAGAGCTTTGGTGCAAATAAAAATCAAATAAATAAATCCTCTTCCATTCTCGATGGTGCTGCAGCGGCACTCTGTGAGCGCTGAGGGTTTTAACCTCTCAGCCTTCCGCCTAACAGCGTAGCTCCGCCTTTTCTGCCGCTGTAAATTCGTCTGATCGCCGATTGAGGACGAGGCAACGAAAGGAAAGAAGCACACAGACACGTAGCCCTGCCATTCCACTGTATTCCATCTTTCAAAAAAGAAAGACAAGATTTTTAATATTACTTAACAATATGTTAAAAAGTAGCCAGTCAGGCTTCAGTGTTAATACAATATACACTCTATAACAGATCGATAGTGTGAGTATTGTTCTTTTCTTTCAATTCGATTCTGAAAGTAGTCTGATACAAGCTGGCTACAGGATGAATGAAAAAAAAGAGAGAAAGGGGGGGAAGAGAGAAAAAGAGAGAGAGAACTTGAAAAAAAAAATTAAAATAAAAAATAAAAATAAAAAACCTAACACTTTACGGAACAGTTGTTTAATGGAACTGAATAAACCAACAAGAACAATCGGTCAAGTATTAGCCATCTTCCTGGTGTGGACCAAGTAGCCTAGGGGAGGGAGCTGAAGTGTCCTCGTCTCGTTCCCTTCTCAGCTATGTGTAATGAAGTGCAAAATCTGTTCGTATCCACAAACAACAGGAATACAAGGCTCTATTTCTTCACTTATTTTTCCCCATGTTTTCACATGGCCTCCCTCCGTCCAAACACACGTGGAGGATGTTTGATAGGAGGAGCAACAGCCAACTCGGAGATATTGGAAACAGAAAAAAAATAAGAACGGTAGAGTGGCGTTTAGTGGTGGTTGTCTTTTTTTTTCTGTCTGTCCTTTTTTCCCCCCTCTCCTCCTCTCTAAAGTACTGCAATAGCCGAGTGTCTTGATTCTCTTGAGGAAATGTACAGCGACAAGGACAAGGCAAGGCATTGTGGGTAATGTAGGTCGGAGGAGCAGTTGTTTGGAGCGTAGCAGCACTGGGATCAGCAGTCAGCCTGGTGAGAGGGGAGAGAGAGAGGGATCACTGATCGAATCCTGATGCTCTCTGAAGGAGGATCTCATCTCGTCCTCTCGTTAGTGAGCCACAAATGTGGCCTTTTTCAAGCTAAAGTTGGACCAGTTGATGGACAGCCTCTGTCTCGTCTGTCGAGCAGAGTCCAAGCAGAACCTAAGCAGAGATGAAGAGGGCACAAATAAGAACCTCGTTAATCGTTATCGCTGACTTGGATGTACAAGTCTGTAAGTGAGATTAAAACACGTACCTTTTAAAGCATTCCACCTCGCGCTCGGTCTCGTCCATATCCACGCTGTCTAGGTCGATGTCCTTGGGCAGGAACACGTCGTCTGAAAATGCAGCACACGCTGGTTACTACTATTAAATAAAACACACTGACCGACACAAACACCTTCAAGCCCCAGCACTGCCAAGCTGCCACTGTTGGACCCCTGAACAAGGCACTTAGCACTTTTTGCGCCAGGGGCACTGCGTCATAGCTGACCCTGTGCTCTGACCCCGACCTCCAAAGCTGGGAGATGTGAAGAAAGGATTTTTACTGTGCTGAAATGTATGTGTGACACAATAAAGACTTGTATTCTCTTTATGTAATACTACTATATTATTTCTCTTATTTCATTCGTTCCTGCTCTGATGTCAGGTTGATCTATTGTCTCGTAACTGAGACCTAAATGTGAAAAGCTACATTCCTGAAAAGTATTGTGTTTGCTGGTGATGTCGTTGACTCTACTGTCGTACTAGGAAGTGTTGAACACAGACGAGTGGAGCGATACGGGATGCACTTATTTCCAGGGATTTCAAAAAAGCGTGACAGATATTGCGTCGGGTAGGCGTGGCCTATTTGATGATCTAACCCTAACCGTAGTTTTTGGTTGTTCGTTTGTTTACGAAAATAGGTTAACTGTAATATAATAAACCACAACACAGTAATCCCTCGCCACTTCGCGGTTCAAGTTTCACGGCCTCAGTGCATCGCTGATTTTTCAAAAATATTCATCGAAAAATATAAATAATAACGGTTTCCCAGGATGCCAGACAAAGAGAGAAACTCTCTGAGGCTTTGTACATACCCACGGGCACTCAGACAAGGCACATGATTGGTTCCCGGCGCGAGATCTGAGCTGATTGGCTGCACATCATCGCATCCTCTCCCTTGTTGTATCTCGCCACTCTCTTTCACGCCGTCAACTGTCTCGCGTATTGTGTTCGAATTTAACTTTTAGTTAAGCCCTTACAGTGCCTCCTAAGCGCCGCGCCAAGACCTCCAGAAACACGCCCACTTTACGTCGTGGTAACGAAACCCTTGTGATTTAGTGAATGCCGGAGCGATACACACACTGAAAGGTCCCGGTGAGGTCAGTATTAAATACAAAGAGTTTTAACACTCGTGGTTTGACCCATCGGATTTGTGCGACTGTCATATAAAGCTACATATTCATAAAACCAAATCCACACCACTGCTTTCGCTGCTGTGTGTGTTAATGATAACGCTGTAATGTGTCCTGTGCTTACTTACCTATGGAGTTATTCATCTTGTCTGCCTTCTTTTTCTTGTTCTTCTTGGCCTTGTTTTTGGGTTGTGGAGACTCTGCTGGCACGGCTTTCCCGTTCTGCTCGACGGCTGGAGGCTCCAATACGGGTGAGTTCCTCTCCTCCTTCGCACCGTTTAGCTGCTTCTTTCCGTTCGTCCTCTCATCCCTCTTGGTGTCAGCGAGCTGCTCCTCAGCCGTCCTGGCTTTCATTTTACCCTCAGTGTGCGATGGGGCAGATTTGGACGTGAGTTCTGTTACTCGAGGCGTGTCGAGCGGCCGTTTTCCCGCCTCGCCGTTGGTTCTGGAGGTGCCGTTGGATTGGTGTTTGGATTTGGGCCTGGCGATAGGGGGTTCTAAGTGCGGCAGGGTGCCGTTGGGAAGAGAGGGTGGGATTTCAGCAGGCTTATCTTTGCTACGTCTTGGGCTCGATGGGCCGATTTTGGCTTGGGGTAAAGGTGCAAGCTCTTTAACGGGCTCTTTGAGGCGGATGAGGCCGTTCTGCATGTTTTCCAGAACGTTCTGTGCGCTCTGGCGGAGAGGTTGGGGGTTGTTAGTGGGAGCGGGTAACGGAGACAGTGTTTCAGGCTTGACTGTTGATGTCGGAGCTTCTTTGGCTTTGTTTTCCCTCTTTTTCTTCTTGGAGGTGGATGTGTTAATGGTGGAGTTGTGGAGGTGCTGCATCTCCTTCAGACGGAGCAGCTCCTGCCTGAGCGCTTCTTCCTCTTCCTCCTGGCGCCTCTGCTGTGCCTCCGGAAGCTGCTGCTGCTGTACATCGCGCTCTCGTGCCTCCGCCTCTTGGCGTGCTTTTTCCTCGAGCTGAAATGCAAATGTACGTCAAGTATTATTCTAAGGAACATGTTAGAAATTCATGTTAGCAAAGCTCTGTATGAATAAGGCACATGCGGAAAGAATGATTCGCTTTTTCACTTTTTTCGCTGCTTCATTGAGTTTTATTCGATTTATTTGCAGTAAGTTGGAACATTTAACAGCTGCACTCGCTTGCATTTTTTTCACTTTTATTGCCTTTGAGGGTTCATTTTGCTGCCGAAAACTTTTACATTTGCTTTAGAAAATAAAGGGTTTTGACTTCACAATGCTTGCATTTTTTTATTACCTTTTTCTGCTTGTGGCGTGCACGTTTGGCTGCTTTGGCGCTGGAGGCAGGTTTGTTGCCGCCACTGTTGATGAACTGCAGTAGATCCTCTACTTTGCGGTGGTCCTCCATCCCCTCTCGCTCCAGCTCTTCCTTCTTGGGCTGTTCCTCTTTGCGCTTGGTGAGGCGCAGGCGGAGCTTCTCTCGCATCTCTGCATAGTTTCTACTAGTGGGAGCTGCAGGGGGCTGTGTGACAAAAGAAAGATAGGAAAAGAAAAATAGGAAAATTAATAATTTATAAAAAAAAAAAAAAAAAAAAAAAAAAAAAAATTCGGATTGCTTAAGTGGAATGAGAACGCTCCCTCACCCCTCCATGGCCAAAAAATTCACAGTAGCAGCAGTCGCAATATTTTCCTTCTTTCTGATTGGTGGAGGTGGAGGTGGACGAGCTGTGTTCCGAGCTGCTGTCCTCGTCCGGACTCTCTTCATATGCCTGGTGCTCGTAGGCTCCGCCTCCCTCACACCGGTGCCCCTCGCAGTCCGGATCACTGCCACACACACACACACACACACACACACACACACACACACACACACACACACACACACACACACACACACACACACACACAGAGCACACCATTGTCAATTAAACCATTGAATATTTGAGTATATTGAAGTGTAACTTTAGATTTAAGCTATATATTATCTATAGCATGTTTTAGTCATTCAAATGTTCAGTAATAATGAAAAAACCTAAATCAGCACTTAATACCAAACTCTAGAAATAAAAAACTTCTCTAAGTATTAAAGGTGTTGAGTTCAAAAAGCATTACAGGAGTGTAAGCATGATGATATTTCATCAGGAAAAAAAGAAATACACACACACACATATATAATATATATCAGTGTAGGCCTTGTAAGGAAAGGTGGTGTTTAATTAAAATAATTACTAACAGAATCTGATAGTGTTTACTTCAGTGGCACTTGCTGATAGCAACTGGAAATGCACTTCAGCCATTTATCTGTAGAAGGTTGCTCACGTCGATGTACAGTGCGCCGGTAATGGAAACCTACATTTAGTTTTATAAGGCTATATGTGCATGTACATAAAGCGACTGCTTACAAATTACACAATGACCTAAGACCGGTGTTCCTAGACTAGCTCTTAGCATAGGCTCTAGTTAGTCTCCGGGTTAAATCAGCGCTACTCTCATAACTTCTCCAAAACTTGACCACGTGCCACCATAAATGGAGATGGATGTAAGCACTGCTTCGACGCACAACAAAGTATTTACGTGATACGTAATGAATCGTTGTTTCAGCCCTAGTATAATTGTGCAGATCACACAAAGGCTACTGGCCTCCTGCGAGCTCGTCAGAGTACTCGTAGGTCGTGTTGGTAGCAAAAAGTTTACAACTAAAGTCTTGCCCTAGTGTTTACATTTCAGAAGTTTACTAATACGGAACTACACCACTGCGTTTGCAGTAACGTAGATCAGTCACTGGGGAAACTGCACACTGACCTGCACACACTGCTGGGCCCGCTGATCGGCCCCTCAGACGACATGGGCGGCTGCTCCAAACCGGGCACACACAGCGTCTGGTGGGCATCTAGGAACCCCGGCACTGGAGCTGCAGACTTCATTAAGGGCTGAGAGGCCATGCTGGGGAGATGCGTGCTGGGGACAGGAGGGTGGGTGGCACTGCTGAAGGGGGGCAGAGACACTAACCCTGTGGGGCTGTTTCGTGGAGCGATAGGGCCTGACTGTATGTGGTCCTCTTTAACTATATTGTGGAATACTTCACCTGAGACAAAAAAAAAGTGCACAATGCTAAAAATAAACTCAGAGTGACTTTATTAAGACAGAGATCTACAGTTAAGTGATGACTAAGCCATGTACCTAGTGCAGCGGCTCTTTTAGCTGAAGTGTGGATGTGATTGTTACTGGACTGGACAGTGGTGGCGGTGCTGGAGACCGAGGAGATGGCCGACGACGTAGCCATCACCACCTCCCCCGCCTCCATGAAGGCATCTTGGTAGTTGAACAGACACTTCTTCTTCTGTGGGAAGCTCTTTTTCTCCTTGCCCTCGGGAGCCGGGAGGGACGAAGAGCCAGACGTGTGGGAGGCGGAGTCTAATCCTAAGAAGAAAAAGGAACGAGTCAATAGGAATAGAGCCTGTGGTGGTCTTTAAAAAAAGAGATGATTTGGATATTTTTTTATTCTAAGACAAAATGTGAATAGGGCTATTTGTTTTAGGCTTGTCTGCTTTTATGTAGCGTAACTGAAGTGAGACATATCGTGGAGAGAAAAAAAAAAGAAAAAAAGAGGGTCACCGGGTAGCGGCTCCTGCAGCAGTACACTCGGGTTCCAGTTCTTCATCATGTGCGTGTCCCACAGGTTCTCGAATTTGAGTGAGGGACAAGAGAGAGAGGCGCTCCAGTCTCCAGCTCCACCGCTGAAGCAGCTTTGGTACACATGATCAGGCAGAGCCGGGCTAAACATCTGCTGATGCTTCGCTCCTGTGTGATTGGATGCTGGTGGAAGAGTCTACAGCACACACGTGTTGCATGCACATGCACACGCGCACACACACACACGCACGCACACACACACACACAAGCAACCTATTACTACTAAACTGTCTACTAATATACTCAAAATGTATTTCTCACACCTGTAAAGCCCCCTAAAAGGAAATGTCAAGAATAACTCATAAATTAGGGGGGAAAAATAAAATAATAACTTTTCTTTCTATCCCCGGGGGCCAGTTTTTTAACTTGATTAAAAGATATAAGATTTTCATATAAGAAAAGAAAAAGAGCTCCAGTTTACTGCGTCAGAAAGCAGAAACGCTGTGAAATGGACCACCTGCTGGTAGAGAGATGACACTGCAGCAATACAATGTGTGTGTGTGTGTGTGTGTGTGTGTGTGTGTGTGTGTGTGTGTGTGTGTGTGTGTGTGTGTGTGTATATAAATCTTTTGGTAAATGTATTGACTGAAGCTTTAAATGAGCAGCTTTATTTATTTATTTCTTTATTAACTAAATCTGTCTGTATTTAGGTTTCAAAGGATATACTGAGTTGACTGGCCTTAAAACTGCTAATAGCCTATAATATTATAGAATATATTATATAACACATGCTGGCTGTGTGTGTGTGGTGTTATGTGAGTGTCTGACCTTGCTGTGTGTGAGGGGAGGGCTGGAGTACAGTGTGGGCAGCAGCGGCCGGGGCAGATGGGGCAGGTTGTGCATGGGCAGGTGGCCGTGGATGTGTGGGTAGAGGTGGAGCGCGGGGTGTGCCGGAGCCTTGTCTGTGAAAAACTGATGGGGTGCCGTGTGAAGGTGCCGAGGAGGCAGAGCGGAGGTGTCCAGTCCTGCTGTACCAACGTCCATGCTGCCCTGGTTACACACGTGACACTCACATGGGTGCTGCACCTGCTCCACCTAAACATGGAAACACAAGCCGCACACACACACACACACACACACGCACACACACGCACACACACACACACACACACACTATAGTATACATCCATGCCTAAATTTATATGCCACATCTTCTGGCAAAGTATGTGACGATAAATATATAAATACGCTACATCTCTTTTATACCACAGCATTAATATATACATAAATCAAAGAAGGCCGAATGTGTGTTCTGTTCTGATGACCTCACATAAAAAAAACTCAGGATATGTTCAAGTTGTTGTCAGAAAAGAAATACAGGATAAAATCGTTTAAACACTCTCATAACCAGGGCAAGGTGTTGAGTTGTTTATTATTTGCTTTACCTGTGCATGTGTGTAGGAAGGAGGAGGACTGTCTCTCTTCACACATGAGAGCTCCCCCTGCTGGCCTGAACACTGAGTGCTGCTCTCACCCTCCACTTCCTCCTCATCTCCCTCAGAGGAACTGCTACTGCTCCTTCGCGGTGACTAGCAGACAGGAAGACAAAAGCAGTTACAACAAATTACAAGAATGTAAGACACTAAAAATGTAAATTAATCAATCAATTAATTAATTAATTAAAGGTCTCAGGAAAGACAGATTCCTGGTTGTTTTCCTTTCGAATCAGTAGAAACTTGGGATGATCTGAAAGAGCTACTTATTTAGCTTCAGTTAGGAATCTTATCTTAGAGCAACTCTGAGCAAGGAAAATACAACAACTTTTATCTTAGAGAGGAGGCGGTGCTTAACCTGTAACCACACATTCTTTTGAAGACTGTGATTGGTTGTCCAATAAACAAAAAATTAATAAATAAATAGGAGCGCTTCTAAAATCTGGTCTATTATAAACCTTCGCTTTGTCTTTATGTTAAGATGTTTGAGACTATATCACGTAGGGATTACGTTCATGACCGATCATATTGAGATGTTCTAACATCTGTATGTTATAAATGTAAATGTAAAATTCTCCGACACAGAGCAGAAATGTCAGACAAATTCTATAATTATGTCATGACTACGCCAAGTCGAATATGTTATTATTAAATATCGTATACAATACATTTCTTCTCCCTCTTCACCTTTCAGCCATGTTCCAGACCTGCCAAGCTTGGAAAAATTTTTTGAGTAGCAACTTATTCAGCGACACGGCGCGAGGTCAGGCACATTTGCTGGTCGGTGTTGACAAGTTCACATGCTCACTCATCACAACTTTTTACTTAGCACATAGTTCTCACTCACCACCATATCGAGTACATACAAGTAGACCATGAAGAACTCTTATTGAAAAGGCAACATTTCAAACTATGGCAAACTATTTTAACAACTCTTTATGTATTGCCATAAATTAGATCTAATGAACTAAACATTTGACAACACATACATGTGTTTATTTTCTCAGCAATAATGCAAGACTCTAGACTTCGCTATGGTTTTGACTGACTGATCATATAATAATACCTCCCTCATCATTTCTACTTTCTGCTTCTATTTCACTGCTTTTCACAAAAAAATCTGATGTCCATCAGATGTGATCTACAGGAGCCAATAAGAATAGAGTCAGAATACGATTGATACTTAAAAAATTACATTAGTTGCGTCATGTTATAGCGTGACTGCGTGATATAAAAGGGATACACAGACGCTCGCGGATATTGATTTCTGCGTGCTCGAGCCAGTTTGTCTTTTCCGTTAAAGTACGACGGCAATGCGTTTACAGGCATGACTTACGTTTCCTATATAAATACTGGCAAATAAAGTAAAACTTGATCTGTGCGTAAAACTTAAACTTGAGGCACAACACCGGACACTTGGGCACATGCCCCAGTAAAGGAGTCTAACGACGCCTGTGGTTCGGCAGGCTTATTAAAATGGATGAAATTCACAATTCTGGCCATTTACCTTTGAAACGTTAAGTCCTCACTTGTAAAAAAAACAGTCACTGTAAGAAGAACTGAAGACGGACAGAGACAGATGAAAACCACATTCGTTTTGACGGCTCTCCGCTTGTAGCGTTGAAGAGTTTTAAACTGGTGCTATGATTGGTTGAATTATTATTTTCCCAGGTTGCTACCCAATGCGGTTACACCCATAGGCGCATTGCCTGGTGCGCAAATGCACACACAGTTGTACTCAAAGGCATCAATGGTTTTTTACAATGCGTATTTTGAAGTGACAAATCGTAGCAGCGTACTCTGATGTCTAAATGCATATCTGCTACACAAAATGCGTAAAGGTTGGCAGGTCTGATGTTCTCCTCTGATAAAGAAACTCTTATTCCTCTTATAAGTCCTCCTCACTACACCTAACACTTTTGAACTCTTTTAAGGGTTAAGATGTTTTATGAATAACTTTTATATTTACTAGGATCTTCTCTTTCATTTTAAGTGGAAGCGCCCACATTTCGAAGAAGCTTTTTACACCTGGACACTTCATGCGTTTTCTGTTATCAGATACCTATCCGATGGTAAAAAATCACCAGGTATAAATGCCCTCTGAAATGTTTTCCAGATGGATATAAATCCGATTGTTCAAACCACTTCAGGAGGTGGTCTGGGACGCATTTCAGATGAAACTAGACAGGTGTAAAGGAATGTGGTTGTTCAAGCCACATACGTCAGTGCTATACTCCTCCCAAACGGAAGTAGGTCACTCGCAGGTGATCTTTTACCCAGGTGTCTCATTGGGTCTTATAATGCACTGCTGCCGCTAGTGAAAATGCAGCAAACAGTAAACGCTGTTTTTATGTAGCATAACCGTCGTAACAAGTTTTTCGATTCGCCAAAACAGCCATCTATGTGAACTGACTGATGCCTTTACCTCCATCATGTCTACATTTCTCTCCATGCCAAAAATAGCCTTAAAATATAATTCAAGTGTGAAGAAAAACTATTTGATCTCGTTGTGGCCTTGAGTTCGACTCGATTCCTGGATCAAATGCAAAACTGAATGAATTCATCTGCTAGTTACAACCATTAAATCAAGAGTCAAGAAGCTTTTATTGTGGTATCTTCATACCATAGAAAATCTGCAGTCAGCCAGCTACTTGTTCCTGTACTTGTTCTTGCAAAGAATCTCGGATGGACGTTCGACAAATCTGCTAAGTGAACTTGTTGTCACCTCTGGAGATGTTGACGTAACTAAAAGGGACCGTCAGTTGCACCGTCACATGCAGCAGTAACAAACCTGTAGGGTTTCATTAAAGCATGTGAAGAAGCATTTTCTATTGACTACCAATCGGACACCAGGGCCACATGTTCCGCCGCAGCTGGGCCCCTGAACAAGGCCCTTAACCCTCAATTGCTCATTTGTTTAAAATATAAGGTGCTATATGGTAAATATGCTGTAAGTACAGCAAGAGATCACGTTATTGATGATATGTTTGTTAATCAAGTTTGATGAAAAGATTTAATTGCAGATTACAATTTTAGCAGCGCTCCATAGAGTCGTGCTTGAGTGTCACTTTAGGCAGAAAGCATGAATATAGAGCTACGACAATCGACTTACTAACCACAGTTGCTGTTTTGTTTTGTTGATGAATGCTCAGCTCTAGGTTATTATCGGAGTGCGTTATAGACGTATGTGTGCAGCTCTTAAATGTTAGTGTTGTGTAAACTACGTGTCAAGAGAAGTAGAAAGCTTTCTCAGGTGTTCTGTTTGTGGTGTAAGGGGGAATAGCACGGCAAGAGACCCACCTCATGTTTGAGCACCGTGTTCTCTCCTCCGTTGAGTTGAGAGTGCAGGCCATTCATGGTCGCCACTACGCTGGCATCCTCGTACCTGCTCAGGGGGTAGATGGATGGCAGCGCAGGCACTTCGTCGTCGTCGTCATCGTCGCTGCCACTAAAGGGAGTAGAGGAAGTGATGAAAGCAAGTAACTTTCTACAAGGACAACCCTTCGTAGCCCAATTCAACTGCTAATAAAATGTACTGACGCGCTGCTCACTGGAAACAGCTTGGTAAATGAGAAATAAAAACAGCACCAGCACTTTAAAGCTAAGTAGTCCTCAGTGACTCACAATGTGGGAGCTCCATCCTGGGGCAGGAGGAGACGCGGGTGCTGTTGTACGGTGATTGGTGAACTGGAGGCGGAACCAGACCCAGAGGCGGAGCCAGAGCTTCCTGAAGACATGCTTGGAGGATGAACCTCGGACAGGTAATCTTGAGGAGACTCCGTCTGCAGTGGCAGCTTTAGGTGAAGCTCCTCCCCTACAGGGGCATCCATGATACCACATGTGAGGATGTGAGACAGGCTGCAATCGTCACATGTGCACCTGGTGATCAGACAGACAGACAGGACGGTGTGAGTGAAAGAAAGAAAGAAAGAAAGAAAGAGAGAAAGAAAGAAAGAAAGGGTGTTAGAAAAAAGAAAGAAAGGGTGTTAGAAAAAAGAAAGAAAGGGTGTTAGAAAAAAGAAAGAAAGAACGAAAGAAAGAAAGGGGGGAGGGAGTTAGCGAAAGACAGAGCCCCGCCGCACAGAAAGCAGAAAGCCCGGAAAGACACCCAACCGAAAGCCAGAATGACCGAAGGGGGGAGGGTGTTGCCCCCCGAACACGACGAACGGGGGGACATGCGTTGAGACCAGAAAGAAGCCGCCGAAAGAAAGAAAGAAAGAAAGAGAGAGAATAAAGTTCTAGTACAGATATAGTTCCCTAGACTTCTCGCCCTACAGGTGACGAGGGTAAACTTCACCTTCTGCGATAGTTGCAGTTGGGACAGTCTGGAATGCTGAGCCGAGACGACAGCATCTGCTTGACCGTGTCTGTGAAGGTGCTGTCTCCTGCTAAAGACTTCTTACTGTTCTGTAAGAACTGGTACAAATAGTTCCTCAAATTATTTGTGTAAATATTATTATTGTTATGAGCAATTTCATGTCTGCATGACGGATGAAAACCTGTGAATTTCAGCAATCTAGGCAAGGAGGTGTAGATTTACCTGCTCCTCAAAGAACCTTCTCTGTTTGAAGATCTCGCCGTCTTCTTTAAGCATCCGCTGCTTCGTTCTTAAAGACATCTGTCATAAAAGAGGGAGGAAAGTTATACTCACGGAGAAACAAACAAACAAACAAAAAGAAAGAAAGAATGAATGAAGATGCACCAAATAAACAGACTTACGTTTTTACTGATTAAAGATGTGTGTGGCTCAGTGCGCTGATTCGTGAGGTTTTGCCCTTCCACTTTGAAAAGCAACTGGAAAAACAGAGAAGGTAAATCGATGAAATATAAGATAAACGGTGGCTCATATATTTTTTTTGATAGACTGAAGTAAATACTGAACTAAGCAGCTAATTCAGGGGGGAAAGGTAAATTATTTATTTATTTATCCATTTATCTAATCTTGCCTCGTTCATGAAAAACCAGTCTTACTCATCTAAAAGCAGTCACACTAAACAGATCATCTCCCACACCACAGAACAGCTGCCCGAGCCTCACTTTTCTCTCTGCTGCGCTGCATCTTATGAAATCATTCTGCAGTGAAAGATATGAACTGGGATTTCACCTCTGCAGGGGTGGAGAATGCGACACGCAGGACAACAAGAGTCTCAGTGATTACAGCAGCAGTTCCAAGCAGTGTTCCTGGTAACTCGTGATTCCTGATCTCTGAACTAGGGCTGGGCGATAAAACGATAACGATATGTATCGCGATAGACACGTGATCGATATCAATAAAAAATGTGTTTGATAAAACATTCAATATTTTTTATTCTTCGTCGGAAGAAAACAGAGGTTGCGAAGCAAGTTGGGTCGCATTAACAAAGGAACTCACTCTTGTAACCTAGCAACGTAGGGAGTGACACTGTTACATGATTGGCTGTTAGCGTATCATGTTTGGTTGAGCCATATCGTCGTCTTGTGCTGGTCTGCTGGATTCCACTTCAGTAGCCGGCGACTGATAAGCAGAAAATGAGCCGCAGCGAGTGAGGAAATTGTAAATAAAAGAGGAAAAGTCAGTTACTTTTTCATATTTCTGCACGTTTTATATTTCAAACAAAGTTACTGTACTGTCTCAGGTTTGTTTTTTTTATATTACAGATGTTTCTTAGTCTACCTCAGTTTTATTCATGTTTACAAAACACTGCACATATTTTAAAACATTTTATTCACCAGAAGGTGAACAGCTAGTGAACTTTCTAGCACTAAACTCTCAGGTTTCTCTATGTTTATATTTAACACTTTGCACTAGTTTATTACACTTTATTGAGCATTTCTTACATTTCGTTTCATTTTGCACCTTAAATGTTAAGAGATAATTGTTAAGTGTTCATTGTGACTTATTTGACTTTTCCTGGTTGTGGACATTTCTGTCTTAATAACCGAGGGGATTATGATCAGAGGAAGGTTTAGCTTAAAATAAAAATGTTTAAATGTAATATATTTTTCTCCTGGTCCTTATTTTAAATGGGTCATAAAAAATATCAATAAATTATCGATATCGACCGATATGAAACACTGATATCCTGATACAGTTTGCAGCCATATCGCCCAGCCCTACTCTGAACAGGAGAAAACATAGAAAAACTACCCGTTCGTCTCGGAATTCCTGCATTTGACGTCAAACTAAATCAAAGCTGCTAAGAGCATCGGGAGTAAACAAAGTAGCACTTCTTATCTTGTGCTTAGATCGATCGACAGATTCGCTTGCTGAATCTAAAACGCTGACGTTACAGCACTCGTTTCAGAGAAAAAGGATCATCTCGGTGATCTGGCCAGTTTGTTACTGACAAAAGACAAGCGTGAAGGTGTCTGTGCTCTTTCCCATTTTGTAGCTCAAACATGAAGAGCTGAACTCCGACCTCCGATGTACACTAAAACGAGTCTGAAACAAGATTATCCATTGATTGTGATGTTTTCTCTGCCAATACTGTTCTTTTCAGGAACTTTCCGCTATTTTTTCCTGCAGTAGCTTGCAGCAGAAGAAGCCTTTATTTTTGTCACATCTACATCACAGAACGGTGAAATTCTTTTTTATGAATATCTGAAATTTAGAGGTTGGGGGTCAGAGTGCAGGGTCAGCCATGTTATAGCACCCTTGGAGCAGAGAGAGTTGCTCAAGGGCCTTCTTATAGGGCCCAACAGTGAAAGCTTGGCAGTGCTGGGGTTTGAACCCTGATCCTCTGATCAACAACCCAGAGCTTTAAGTGCTTGAGCCACAACTGCCCAAAACAAAAAAAGGGAGAGTGCAAACACAGTCCTCCACGATCAGAGATTATGCAGTTAAGATTCCCACGTTTGGGGAATTCACACCAACCACCTCCTTGATCAGGGTATTGCCTCTGCTGGGTAGTTATCAAACTGTCTAAATACAAACAGAATATTGTTTGTGCCACGACAGACACCAGTACACTCCCTGATCCACTTCATTCAAATCTGCAATGCCTTTGCTCAGGAGAACCTCTGCGAGCAATGTCAAGCTCTAGTGTTATCTGGAGGAGTTCAGCTACATCACCTACACCTAGGACTTGGACCAAATACCAACAAACCTTGGTTCACTGCAGAAAGATCCATCACTCCCACTGAATAGATGAACAGACCAGATATCAGAGTGGAAGGAAGTTTAGAACATCAACACAAGATGACATACAACCCCTTGATCTAACCAAAACTGTCGACGGTGCACCACAACAACTTCCAGTGCAGATTAGAAAAGACCAGGTGCTCACCCCTGCTTAGGCAAATTCACACTCTGCTTTACTAACAAAGCCTGCTCGATTCTGTCCATGAATACACCACCCAGCACCCAGCCTGCTCTGAATATCTGTGAAGAGGACATCCATCGACAGGCTCGTCTTCCAGTCTTCCCCAACCCGTTAAGCCATGTTTTCACACATTTTTTAACAGACGTAGTAGATGTGTCTGATTCAATACAGGTGCGAATTCTTTCTTAAAATCCCCATCCCTAATAAAACAACTCTTTGCACCTCAATTCTTAATCAATACGGTTTCTGAGAGAGACGAATGCAAATCTGACTGATCGAAGGTTTGGTTTCTGCGTGGGGGAAGTGGTGGCGATTTTGCATGTAATCATAGTTACACTAAGGTGCTGACTCAGGTGAACCATCCCTCGGCGTAATTGTGAAGCTAGGTTCCAGAGTAAATGATTCTCTAGGATGGTGAACATGGATATGAGAGTGGAGAGTTTACTTTTTGTTTTCTTGCAAAGTTTACAAATAGCCTCTGTTGGATCATCTGCTTCATTTACCACAGTATAGTTTTAAAACGTAAAATAGAGATTACGTAACATATCGCACCTCCCTAAAACAGAGGCCTGGTTATATCCGCTGCAGTGTGACTCAAATCATGTTAGCTGATGATGCGGTCAGTACGGACTAATGCTTGTGTTCATGGTGAAGGTGTAAGTGATAGCTCAGTGGTTAAGCCACTGGACTACTAATAGGATTAAAACCTTAGGACCAGAAACTGGCCACTGCTGGGGTCTTGAACAAGGACCTTAGCACTTAACCCTTGTATTGTCCTCCTATACAAATTAGGAGTGCTGGGTCAACTTGATCTTGTCTGTTTTGACTGCTTATAAAAAATGAAGTATATACGATAGCCTTTTTTTTTTTTTTACCTTGTTTCCAACATATTAACATATATTTGTTATAATAAACCTTATTTATATACAAAAATGCCTCATTTTTTAGTAAAAAAACAACAACAAAAAAAACAAATTTTGAATTATTTTCACTATAGAGGCACAAAAGTTGATGCACAATTACAGGCTGGTATATTTCAAGGGCAGGAGATTGTTTTGAAACCATTTTGACCATTTTTAATGTCAGCAAATAATAAAACCTGTTTTTTTCCAGGCCAAATTGACTTGAATACTTAAAAATCAAAAATTCTACAATGATCACCATTCTGTGTGTAATATCTATTTTACACTTGTAATATCTATTTTGCCCACCTGATGTCATCTGATCAACCAACAACAGGCTACACACACACACACACACACTCAAAAACATGCCATAATTTCATGTGAATAAAACTTTGTTTACCTCCTTATGTTTTTTATTTTTTATACTTATTATACTTAATTTATGAATGATAAATCTTATGAAATTTTGCCATGTTTTGAGTAAAATAAGCAGAAATTATTAAATATTATTTTGGATAACCAATGACTGATAAATGTCAAACATTACTCAGCATATCTCCAGGCCAAAGCTGACTGATGCAACTACATTAATAAATAAGAAAGGAAACAAATATGATTTGAATATAAAAACACAACGTGTGTGTGTGTGTCTGTGTAAAGATTGTTGGTAGGAGAGGAAGAGAAGATATTGTCCCCAGCTGGACAAATGCATCTAACAAGTGTGAAATATTTACAAATGAGTAGCTTTTGTTTTTTATGGATGCCTAATGAATTGCCATGCCCAGTGCTTGTGTGTGTGTGTGTGTAGCATCATTTTGGTAGATCATATTTTGCCCACTGCTAGGCAAAAGTATATCAAAAATGAGAAATATTAACAAAATGTGTAGCTTTTTTTTTCCTGGAGGCCTAATGAAATGCAATGCCCAATATGTGTGTGTGTGTGTGTGCATGTGTGTGCATGAGTGTGTGAAATGTTCACAAATGTGTAGCTTTTGTTGTGTCTGGAGGCCAATTGAATTGCAATGCCCAATGCTTTGAACAGTGTTTGACTGTGTGTGTGTGTGTGTGTGTGTGTGTGTGTGTGTAGCATCATTTTGGTCGATCATATTTTGCCCTCTGCTAGCCGAAGGCATATCAAAGGTGTGAAATATTTACAAATTTTCTGGAGGCCTAATGAAATGCAATGCCCAATTTGTGTGTATGTGTGTGTGTGTGTTTGTTTGTGTGTGTGTGTGCATGTGTGGGGTGCGAATGTGTGTTTTGGGTGCGTGTGTTAGTGGACATTTTGTGTGTGCATTTTTGTGCACCAAGTGCCAACCCATCGCAGGGCACACACACACACACACATACACTCTCATTCACTCAAGCATTCACACACTATGGACATGCAAAAATGCCAATCAACCTACCATGCATGTCTTTGGACCAGGGGAGGAAACCGGAGTACCCGGTGGAAACCCCCGAGGCATGGGGAGAACATGCAAACTCCACACACACAAGGCGGAGGCGGGAATCGAACCCCCAACCCTGGAGGTGTGAGGCAAGCGTGCTAACCACTAAGCCACCGTGCCCCCCCCCCTGTTTTTAATGTGACTCGGTATTGTCCACAGTCTAGCTTGTTGCTAATACTACTGTCTGCTAACTAGCTGGTCGTTAATGTAATTGCAACTATAAAAGTTTCATTAAATTAGATTTACCTGCTCTGCCAAAGCAAAAAAAAATAAATAAATAAAGTGCGTGCTTGCTTTTCCTTTCTAATTCTACAACATGCAGAAGCAGGAAATTACCTTATTATTATGATTTGCAAAGTACCACCTATAAGTAACCATGACCTGCTTTAGCATGCTAAACAAAGAAAACGGTTCTGCCTCCTCTCAAAAACAAGAAGTGCTAAAGTGCTCCACCTGTTCGTCCACGTAGTCATCTATCCTCTTTCTGCACTCCATCCATCCCACTGCTACGGCCTTCATCTCCTGCTCGAGGGCGTGTAGACTGTCTAGCAGTGCCTTGTACATGTCCTCGCTGTACGAGTCGTGGGACGCCGTGCCCTGTCTGGATCACAGAAACGAAGGTTTGACACTAATGTAATATAACAGGCTGAATAAAAAAAAAACACACTACGCATCCGAGTCAGCACTGTACAAGCAGAACGTACTTGAGTTGGGCAACGAGAGCTGGCAGGCTGCTGTGCAGAATGGGCTCGGAGAACACCAGGCTCTCAAACAGGTGCTTGTTGTGGAGCTCCCACGTCACCTGGAACTTCTTAAGGTGCTCGTTCTCCTGCAGCACAACAATGAGCAATAATGAAATCTCCTTGTTTGAATAGAGTGGAGGTTTAGGGAGAGGGACACAAATAATTCTGTTGCCTAATCTGGTATAGTCGGTAGCTCAAAACGACGCATTACATATACATAGATCAGACATTCATATATGAACATAGATCGGACGCTCACGTAAAAGAACATACAGTGTCTCCCAAAAGTGAGTACACCCCTCACATTTCAGCAACCATTTTAGTAGATCTTCTTAAGAGACAAAACTACAGAAATGAAATTTATATATATTTGAGTGCTGCTTGTATAGATGACGTGACGTGACGTACGGCTAAGTACGGTGACCCATACTCAGAATTCGTTTTCTGCATTTAACCCATCCAAAGTGCACACACACAGCAGTGAACACACACACACACACCATGAACACACACCCGGAGCAGTGGGCAGCCATTTATGCTGAAGCGCCCGGGGAGCAGTTGGGGGGGTTCGGTGCCTTGCCCAAGGGCACCTCAGCTGCAGCCGGCCCGAGACTCGGAGACACAGACCAGACGCACACACGTATGAACACAGACCAGACGTACACATATATGAACACAGACCAGACGCACACACACGTATATGAACACAGACCAGACGCACAAACATATGAACACAGACCAGACGTACACGCATATGAACACAGACCAGACGTAAACATATATGAACACAGACCAGACGCACACACACATATATGAACACAGACCAGACGCACAAACATATGAACACAGACCAGATGTACACATATATGAACACAGACCAGACGTACACATATATGAACACAGACCAGACGTACACATATATGAACACAGACCAGACACACACACATATGAACACAGACCAGACACACACACATATGAACACAGACCAGACGTACACGCATATGAACACAGACCAGACGTACACATATATGAACACAGACCAGACGCACACACACGTATATGAACACAGACCAGACGCACAAAAATATGAACACAGACCAGACGCACAAACATATATGAACACAGACCAGACGCACACACACGTATATGAACACAGACCAGACGTACACGCATATGAACACAGACCAAACGTACACATATATGAACACAGACCAGACGCACACACACATATATGAACACAGACCAGACGCACACATATATGAACACAGACCAGACACACACACACATATGAACACAGACCAGATGCACACACACATATATGAACACAGACCAGACGCACACATATATGAACACAGACCAGACACACACACATATATGAACACAGACCAGACGCACACACATATATGAACACAGACCAGACGCACACGCATATGAACACAGACCAGACGCACACGCATATGAACACAGACCAGACGCACACGCATATGAACACAGACCAGACGCACACACATATGAACACAGACCAGACGTACACATATATGAACACAGACCAGACGCACACACCCATATATGAACACAGACCAGACGCACACACCCATATATGAACACAGACCAGACGCACACACCCATATATGAACACAGACCAGACGCACAAACATATGAACACAGACCAGACGCACACACATATATGAACACAGACCAGACGCACATGCATATGAACACAGACCAGACGCACACGCATATGAACACAGACCAGACGCACACGCATATGAACACAGACCAGACGCACACACATATGAACACAGACCAGACGTACACATATATGAACACAGACCAGACGCACACACCCATATATGAACACAGACCAGACGCACACATCCATATATGAACACAGACCAGACGCACACACCCATATATGAACACAGACCAGACGGACAAACATATGAACACAGACCAGACGTACACACATATGAACACAGACCAGACGCACAAACATATATGAACACAGACCAGACGCACACGCGTATGAACACAGACCAGACGCACACGCATATGAACACAGACCAGACGCACACACATATGAACACAGACCAGACGCACAAACATATGAACACAGACCAGACGCACAAACATATATGAACACAGACCAGACGCACACACATATGAACACAGACCAGACGCACAAACATATATGAACACAGACCAGACGCACAAACATATATGAACACAGACCAGACGCACAAACATATATGAACACAGACCAGACGCACAAACATATATGAACACAGACCAGACGCACACACATATATGAACACAGACCAGACGCACACACACATATATGAACACAGACCAGACGCACACACACATATATGAACACAGACCAGACGCACACACATATGAACACAGACCAGACGCACACACATATGAACACAGACCAGACGCACACACATATGAACACAGACCAGACGCACACACATATGAACACAGACCAGACGCACAAACATATGAACACAGACCAGACGCACAAACATATATGAACACAGACTAGACGCACAAACATATATGAACACAGACTAGACGCACAAACATATATGAACACAGACTAGACACACACACATATGAACATGAAAACTGAATGGCAGTTGGATAAACGAACAACTCCTTGTGGCAGTATTTTTTGGAACCACCTTTTGCTTTATTTACAGCCTTTAGTCTGTTGGGAAACATCTCTACCAACTTTACGCATTTAGATTTTGTAGCTATATATATCTATTGATCTATCTATATAGATATCTATGATAAACATGCATACAACACACAGAAAGCTGCTGCACCATCTCTTGTGCACCAACTTACACAAACAGATATAATTCCCCAAATTCACCTGCACAGCTTTAATTAGCGTTTTGACACAATAGCATTCTTAAACACTGGCATCCTCATGAACAACAGACACTGTCCCAAAACTGCTTACCAGTGTAAGTAGGAAGCTGCTGATGGTCCTGGCGGCCTGACAGAGGGCGTTGTACTCCTCCAGGAGCAAGGAGATAAACTGGTGTGCTTGTGGAGGGCCGTGAGTTGCCCCTGGGCCCTCGGGTCCTGCTGACAGATGCTTCAGGAGCCGGACCTTCATCTCCAGCACATATTCCCTGGCCTGCTGTTCTAGCCGCTGGTACAGTTGGTACGGGTCTTTCTCACACAGTCTGGGAAAACAATAAGCAAGCTTGTCGATTTCTTTAGGAAGTACATGGTGAAGAATGAGTATGCATTAGCCTGCAGGGTCTGAGTATGCAGTTACATGCAGTGTTCAGTGGGGTCTTCTCTGAAGCTGAGTATGTCATCATCATCACTGACCCTACACATCTGAAACATTTGCTATCAGCTGTTTTTGATACTATCAAACATACAGGGGAAAAACGGAAGAGATCCATCCAGACACGTGACCAGATCCTGCTTTCTCATGAAAATACTTGTGAGAGCTATATTGTTTTGTCAATATGGGCGGAGAGAGTGTTCAGTGACATTAGCAGAAATCGGTTTTAACATTGACATGGAGGATAAAAACAAAGAAAGAAAGTGAAGAAAGGCTTACGATAAGGCAAGAAGTAGAACCCGTGTTAATATAGGGTCAGCTTTCCAGCGCTGGAGAGAACTGAACATCTTCCGCGTGAAACGGAGCTAAACCTTTCATGGTACAACACACAGTACTACAAAAAGACATTTGTATTACCATAGTATTACTCATTGAGTTCATTTATTGATAAAAATATACCCTCGGCCAGCTGCCCCAACAGGTTCCGCCATTATAGTTGTCTGGGTTATACTTGTCTGGTGTATGTGTGGGGCGGAGCTATCAATACGAGGGGTGGGACCCATTTGGGTTAGGGCCGTGTTTGTTTTGGTGATTTCAAATGTCAACATTGGCTTTCAAACAACGGAGATCCCACCTTTAAGGTTAAAATACAGTGACTCCACTTCCCATCAAGCTGCATGAGATCTGGCTGTCCTGGACTATAACAGGACAAAACTGTCTTCGATTTAAAAAACAAAACAAACAAAAAAAATTCACTTGTTAGGTTTAATCAAGACTTCATTGAAGACAGAGTCAGAGTCAGCACCTGTCCACCAGTTCCTTCATGCTCTCCTTGTCCCGGTTTAGTGGCTGGTCCTGGTCGTCGGCCAGCGGCGTGCCAGTCTGGCGGTAGATGCACCGGACCAGGTAGCGCACCTCGGACCAGTGGTTCTGCAGCTGCTGCGACTCTCGATCCGACTCCGCCGTGATCTCTCTGAGAAGCAGAAATGCAGACATTTCATCCATCAGCCTGTAATAATGGGGAAGTTTTCTTGAGGAGAATCTGGAAGGAGACAACGTAATAATGGATTCCACCTAGGGAAAGTCTTCAGGACAAACAGGTCGAGGCTTTCCGGTGTTCTTGGTAGCACCACCCCTTCAAGTGTTTTATTAGCTACACAAAATTTAGAAGCACATGGTAATACCAATTCATAATAACTCCTTGGTTAGTTGTGGACAACAGGTGTGAATGTTACCTCATAAGTGCTTACTTTTGGTTTTGAGTGATGTGTGTGTGTGTGTGTAAAAGTTCAGAGAGGGAGTGTTTGTGAAGGTCCTGTACCTCCTCTCGCTGCAAGCCTCACAGCCACACACAGTGTCGGTGGAGAGTGGTGTGCTGAGGTCCGGTGTGGGTAAAGTGGGAGCGCCAACGATTAGCCTAGTGTTGGGTCCTGTAGAGTCCTGGCTTAATCCCCCATTACCAACAGGCATGCGTAATAAAAAGTCCTGACTCTGCACACACAGAGAGAGAGGGAGGGAGAGAGGGAGAGAGAGAGAGAGAGAGAGAGAGAGAGAGAGAGGGAGAGAGAGATGGTAATCTCAAATCTGACATACTCAGACATGCTATTCTCAACCATCAGTGTTTACTAACAAACAGTTCCGTCTCCTGGAATTTTAAAGATTAGTAAACACTTAAATAAGTTTAGTGTACGGTGAGGGTTTTTGATGAGAGACGGCGATCATGACAACGACAGAAAATGCGAGGGTCTGTTGGGCCCTTGAGCAAGGCCCCTAGCCCTCACTGCTCCAGGGGTGCTGTATCATGACTGTCCCCGCTCACTGACCCCAAATTTGAACGTTGGCATATGTTAAACAAAGAACTTCACTGTGCTGTAATATACATTACATTTACATGTACAATATTACATTTAACTCGTTAACCAGACATTCAGAGAGGTTCTGGCTTTGACGTGTCATCAAGTGGGTGGGACTATTACTCCTTCAGATGTAGAGAAGCTACGCAAGTGAGTGTGAGAACAATGCTGCTCGTAATAGCTGTCTAATTTAATAATTATGCATGGCTGTGTCTATTACAGAGCTATCAGTGTACAGATGTACAGTGTGAAACCAGCTGTTACACACAGATGTTTCCTTTTGTTCTTAATATACAACCGAAGCGTGAATGTTTCTGTTAAGGTTTGCATTGGGATACAATACCGACCCAATGAAGCTAATCGTATTGAAAGCATGGCATGAGCTACACAGGTCGAGACGTGCACCGGGACGTACCATGGAGGTCTGGTCGGAGGGGGGCTGCCGCTCGTCCTTCTCCACAGTGCGCTTGCAGTCGGGGCAGACGTAGAGGGGAAGCTGGAGGGTGGTGGAGGATTTGGGAGACTGGCCCATACCGTTCTGACCCGAATCATGTGTAACGGCGTCTTTGCGCTCGCTGCGACAGAGCAAGCAGCGATCACCCGTGGTGTAGGGAGCCCTCTGGTTCAGGCCGAATGTGAATGGGGTCTAAGAGAGACACAGCAAGAAAGAGTCAGGACAGGACAGGACAGATAGATGTGACTCAGGTAATTACTGTATCCTGTGAATATCCTGAACGCATTTGTTGCTATGAGCGATGCCTCAGTACTGATGAATCCTGATGTAAGCCTAGTGTTCAGAGTTAACAAAATGACGGGGACCTGAACTCATTTCACGACCAATGATGTTTCCTTGCTCTGTGGAGGAAGCATACAGCATACTGTACAGCGTCTTTCCCAGACACGAGCAACCACCAATAGGGAAAGAATAACACTATCAGACTATCAGACATGAGGCATTTGGATGCAACAAAACCAGCAAAAACTTGTTTAATGTGTGAAACCATATGGAAACAATACCATCTCTGTGAATTAAGAGCAATAATGTAGCTAGGTAATGTGCTTCAGTTCAAATCCACTCACTATTTCATGGCCACTGGTTAAAATGCAGAAACAAACAGCAAAAAAAAAAAAGTGCTCGGTCACGTCCCTAACGTACGTCCCGTTTTACCCCCATACCTACAAGGACTATGGGAAATTACACTCAAAGACTTCAGCAAACATCTGTTAAGTCGCTGAGAAAACACCTTCCTGTCCGTAATGACGGTGTCTGGATGTCTGACATTTTATAAGTGCTATACGGGCCACCTGAGAGACAAAACCTGAGAGACACCTGAGAGAGGAAAACTGTGGAAAAAATATATATAATTCTACAAATAAATGTATATATAGTTCTATGAATAAACTTAATTAAACT
Organism: Tachysurus fulvidraco; assembly: GCF_022655615.1. Taxonomy (NCBI): domain Eukaryota; kingdom Metazoa; phylum Chordata; class Actinopteri; order Siluriformes; family Bagridae; genus Tachysurus; species Tachysurus fulvidraco. The sequence goes on along the minus strand of NC_062521.1, from coordinate 27,103,881 downwards.
AATAAAATACACAGCTTTTATTTTTAACCTGTTGACCCTGCCTCAGTTTCCTCCCATTTACACGAAACCCCCCTCTCAAATCTTTTAGCTCGTTCGACATTCTCGAATTTCAATATTCATTTAAGTCTAATAATCATGTAACTTGTCTTTAGAATCGTTTGTGAGGAAATAAAAAGTTAGGGGGCGTGTCTTTTTCCCCCTCCCCTAGCTATGTAATCCGCTTGTTGTTGATAACATGAACAGTTATTTTTCGATCGTTTCTAAATAATTGTCCATAATTATTATATAGAGCAAGAAATGAAATGTACATACACATTACAAACCGTGTATGATCTTAAAAACCATAATAAACTATTAGTCAAGTATGATTTATTGGCACTTCGGAAAAGTGAGCTGCTAATGCGGACGGATAAAGTGTACCACAGCTGTGTTTACAGAGACCTCGGCACTTCTTAATCTTGGATTCATTTGTATCGAAGCTGAAATGCGGAAAGGAACGGACGCTTCGCCCGCGTCGAGAGAACTGCGGCAGCATCAGAGGCCAAAGATGCAAAACTGAGCGTGAGGAGAAAATTAACGGCGTGAGCGACTGTGATTTGGTGGAAAACCTCATGCAAATACTGAGATCTGCTGATTACCTGGAGGACTCCAGAAAAGTCCGAGTTCACAGGGCCTTCGGAAAACTGGGGCGTACCATTCCCCGGGACCTGGAAGAGACGATACACGTCAAAACCTGTGTGTCTTTCTTCCCTTAGACACACACAAACAGGAAGTACCTGCTAAAAGCCAAAAGCAGTGTTGCTAGATCAAAAACAAAAAGGAAAACAGAGAGTGATTGTGTGCACTTTAAGGAAATGAGACAATCATTTTGTTTTAATGAAATGTACACACTACAACACTGAGTACTGTGTATTTCCCAGCATGCAACTACAAAGCAAAGCATTCGTCCATTGATCCATCCAGTCACATGACTCTACTGGCCAATCAGGAGGAGGGCATGTTGTGCTCCGCCCCTTATTCACCTCTCACTAACCACTAGAAATCCATGTCTAGTAGACTGAGAACTTTAGCGCTAGAAAAAGACGTCATCGTCTGTGACGCTCCACATAGATCGCTCCGGGCTCCAGAAATCCAGCTAAATACCCTAGTAACAAAACACAAACCAAGAAGCCGTCAGTAATTCTTCACGCTAACGTCGTACTCCTGACGTTCTGCAGCCGACAGGACTAAATGGAGACATGTAAGGTTTAATCATTTACAGGTGACTGTGCGACCGTAAACAAGACAGTCTGAAGTGGCAGGTTTTGTTTCTACCACAGCGAGGTGGAATGCTCAAATCTGACTGGTCAGAAGGTGCACATTCTTTTTGTCAGCGCAGCTCACTACGGAGTAAAAAAGAGCGTGAGACAGACAGACAGACAGAGTGAGAGAGACAAAAAAGTGAGCAGGTTAAAGACAGAAACAGATAAACAGACCAATAAAGAGAAAGAGAGGTAGACAGAGTGAGAGAGACAAAGACACAGAGAGAGAGAGAGTGTGAGAGTGTGAGAGAGAGAGAGAGAGAGAGTGAGAGAGTGAGAGAGACACCGAGCGATTGAAAGAGAGAAGCACAGAGCAAGCGAGACAGAGTGGGCAAGAGAGAAAAAAAAAAGAGACACAGAACGAGTGAGTGAGAGTGAGAGACTGAGCAAGTGAGAGAGACAAAGAGTGAGTGAGCAAGAGAGAAAAAGAGAGACAAGGAGTCGAGAGAGAGAAAGACAAGAAGGGAGAGAGAGAGAGAGACAGTAATAAAGTTTACTCACACACACTTGCTGTCCATCTGCTGACATACAACAGCATGTACCACAACACAACCTCTGTGCCCTTTTAGTGTGCGTATCTAGTGGACTATGTCAGTATTCACTGCTTTATACCTTTTCGTACCTGCTGCTTGTCAGGATCTGAGCCAGCAAAAACATCAGACCAGGTGGCAAACTGGAGCTTTTACTTGTCTGGCTAATTCTCTTACCATCATGTGTCTTGTGCAAATGAACCGTTTTCATGAAAACTGCACTTAAAAATGAGTCATATCAGTGCAGGAGCCACGCGCCTTGGACATCGCCGGTCCTGAGTTAACTCCATCAGTGCGTCATTCTAGAGGGATTAAAGATGAGCTCACAAACAATACCACTAATACACACACACACACACACCTTTGTGTAGCGCTGCGAGGAAATGGATGTGAAGCCAGTGCCTGAACGTGATTTATGATTGATCGCCAGAATTGCATCACAGACTACTTAAACCACAAGAGAGACAGAGACTGTGGTGTATATATGTCTGTTTGTGTGTGTGAGAGTGGGGGGGGGGTACCAAGGTTAAATCCAGCTTCTCCTTTTCTTAAGCTAGAGATACGGTTTCCATGGCAACAGAAGAACATGCTGGGCAGACACAAAAAGATAACTGCTGGACAATGGAGGTGTGGCGTGGCGTGGCCTGGTGTGGCATGGCGTGGAGTAAGGTGATGTGGAGTGGTCTGGTGTGGAGTGTCGTGGTCTGGTGTGGCGTGGAGTAAGGTAAAGTGTCGTGGTCTGGTGTGGAGTGGTCTGGTGTGGAGTGGTCTGGTGTGGAGTGGTCTGGTGTGGAGTGGTCTGGTGTGGAGTGGAGTGGTCTGGTGTGGAGTGGAGTGGTCTGGTGTGGAGTGGAGTGGTCTGGTGTGGAGTGGAGTGGTCTGGTGTGGAGTGGAGTGGTCTGGTGTGGAGTGGAGTGGACTGGTGTGGAGTGGAGTGGTCTGGTGTGGAGTGGTCTGGTGTGGAGTGGAGTGGACTGGTGTGGAGTGGAGTGGTCTGGTGTGGAGTGGAGTGGTCTGGTGTGGAGTGGTCTGGTGTGGAGTGGAGTAGTGTGACAATCATGTATTATTTGTGACAAGACATTGGTTTTCCACTGTAATTTTACACTTGAGTGCTTCAATAATCACAGAGATCCGATCATAAACATAAAGTGACACAGATATACTTTCCTGTGTTGTTGCTCGTGATGAAACAACATGCTGGATGTTGTTGCTCTGTCCATGGAAAATGACACAAAATAGTCTGTAATGAAGTCTGATGAGCGAGTTGGCCAGACGAGCAAACTGAAACCAACCTAAACCCTATTCATACTGCATGCGTTTCACGATCAGAGGCGGAGTAATAACATTTAGACAGTCATGCTGGAGAACTGAAGCTTCTGGGGTCTTACTGGAAAACGCCTGTGTACACAGTGTGGTCACATGACCTGCTCCCAAACATGAATGAAAGCAGTACTGATGGAGGCTGTGTGTGATTTCTATCGTATTTACAATAGCCAGATTTTCTTTGAGCATTCTTAGAGTATCCGAGTTTAATCAAGAAACATGGTGGAAATTTTTTTATATAACATATAACCTTAGAAAATATACACCTAATGAGTGGGTTTTTTTAGATTCTAGCCGCAGGTTACACAGTTAAAACCTTTCCCTTAGGGCTGGGTGATAAAACGATAATGATATGTATCACGATAGATACGTGATCGAGATCAATAAAAAATGTGTTCGATAAAACCTTATATTATATTATATATATAATAACCTTATAATATTTTTTATTTTTTGTCGGAAAAAAAAACGATGTTGCGAAGCAAGTTTGGTTGCATTAACAAAGGCACTCGCTCTCTGGTAACCTAGCAAAGTAGGCAGTGACACGCTAAAAGCCAATCATGTAACAGTATCATGTATGGTTACGCCGTATCGTTGTCTCGTGCTGGTCTGCTGGATTCCGCTTCAGTATCCGGCGACTGATAAGCAGAAAATGAGCCGCAGCAAGCGAGGAAATTGTAAATAAAAGAGGAAAAGTCAGCTCGCCAGTATAGCACCTTTTTGGATATTATCAGTCTGACCATAGTCACACCAATGTCGTCTGCAAATTATGCAAGACCGTAGTCCGTAGACTTGATTTACACACACACACACACACACACACACACACACACACACACACACACACACACACACACACACACATACACACACAAAACAATGGTGTCCAGACCAGAAGCATCCCTGAGCTCTATGTTTATATTTAACACATTGCACTTTATATTACACTTTATTAAGCATTTCTTACATTTTCTTTCATTTTGCACCTTAAATATTGAGATAATTGTTAAGTGTTCATTGTGACCTATTTAACTTTTCCTGGTTGTTGTCATTTCTGTCTTAACTGAGGGGATTCTGATCAGAGGAAGGTTAGGTTCAAAATAAAAATGTTTGAATGTAATATATTTTTCTCCTGGTCCTTATATTAAATGGGTCATAACAATATCAATAATTATCGATATCGACCGATATTAAACACTGATATCGTTATACAGTTTTCAGCCATATCGCCCAGCCCTACTTTCCCTAGTTAATTAAGAGAGGTTTCACCTCCAACCGCACCCGACGAATACAGACTTCCTCTGAGCACACTGACACACTGAGTGTCACTGGAGTTTCTGTACTCACACCACAAGCAGCTTAAGCACAGCAGGGTCTGGCTGGAGACGTTAACCGATCCATCACACCTCAAGACATGCTGGTGAAGTGTGTTACAATAAAAACAAATGCACCAAAAGAAATGGCTTTGGTTCAGAAGATTCACTAATCAAATCAGCCAGAAAAGATGATTTAAAAATAATCCAAATTAAAATCATTAACCGTTGAAAATAATTATTAGTATTATATCTCTGGTAAAAAATCTAAATAAAGTAGCGATTGTTTGTATTAATAAAATATTTATTCTTTTTTTACTGTGATAACTATAGTGTTTTACATTTTTTAATATACTTTTTTATTATAACTCTACTACACTACTTGTACTCTGTACGTTTGTGTACGTGACAAAATTTTAATCAAATTATTCAACCCAGAAATTACTGTAGCATTCTGTCCATTTTAAGGTACGGAATGCAAACAGTATCTTTCCCAAAGAGTATATCGAGACTCCAAGGACGCTGCGAGCAAAAAGCTGTCTGTGTCTAAGTGCTCACAGAAAAGAACTTCCTGATAGTGTTCAGGTGATGCTCTTGATTCAAGACTCAGTAAGGATGTTGGATCTGTTTGGACTGATTTTGATAAATCCTAAGTGTCTGAAGGAGCGATACAGACGGTCCTTTCTCCCTGCTGCTATTAAACTTTACAATCAAAGCTGCTCCCAGAGAACCGGTCACCATAATACACACTGTTATTACTGTTTAACTGCAATAATAAACAATAACAAAGTATTTTAAACATGGGCGATAACAGAAATTTTGAAAAACCTGCAATATTACCCATGTGCAATATGTCTTTCAGTGTAACTACTACTTGTGGGCTCTTTCTACATTTTGTTGTGTATATACGGCATATTATATTATGTCTCTATTCTTATTATATTTGCATTTTCTTACTCTTTGCTGATAAAACGGAGAAATTTCCTCATTGTGGGATGAATAAAGGTACATCTTATCTTATCTTATCTTATCTTATCTTATGAAGTGCATTAAATCCACCTTTTCCTGTCATCTGGTCACAGGATTATGTCACCTGGGCATTTTAAAGGAGCAGGGTATCAAACCAATACCTGATACCTGGATCATAACGTACCGTACCGTATCATCACATCCTTAGTTGTGACAACTGAATCTCTGTCACAAATATACAAACTTCTAATAGGCAGTGAATGGGAATGTAGATCTCTTGCTGTAAAAACTTCCTGTCTGCACAATAACAATAACAGACACAGTGCAGACATGGCCCAAATGTAATGTCATGTCATTTTACACTATTACCAAACGTGTGCTGACCCAAGACAAAGAGAAAGAGGAGGAAGAGGCTGTTTTCTAAGATCTGCAGTGAAACTCTGCAGACACACACCTTGTAAACAATCTATCTGTAAAAGACAAACTGACTCATTTTCCTTTTTATTTAAGAAAAGCATTGAGCATTTCCAGGTAAAGAGTGTGTGTCTTGAGCTACAGCACTGGCTGATCATCTATGCTGGTCAATCAGCTGAAATAAAGCAGGAATGTCAACAGCTAATGCTAGCCATATTAGCTAGCTAGTTAGCTAGCTAGCTATCCATCCTTAGCCAAGTTTGTAAACACGCTGCACCACCTCTTGCTGTTTTAAAAGCATATGTTTGCTCGCACATCTGTCTGTTCGTCAAGCGAAGGACTTTCCAGCAGGACTGAGCAGATGTCACTGAATATGAACTAGAAAGAAGTAGTCTTAGCTAGCTGACTAGCTAGTTAGCATATAGGCTAGGCCGCGTATCTGAGAGAAGCCGGTTAGAACACCAACATGTTAGCACAATAGCTAAATTTCTTGTCTTTTACCTCTCCGTTAAGCCCCGAGTCTCCATTTCCAGCGCTCCCTGTGCTCAGAAAGCTCCTGGCAGAGGCGGCTGTTGCGGCGGACTGAGCAGCCCGGGCCGCGGCTGAAGCCTCGGACTTTCCTGCCGCGCTGCTCCCACTACCCCGCTTGTTCTTCCTGCGTTTCGCTCCTCGCTTCGCGTCGGTGGGACTCATAGTATTTTTTCAGCCACACAATAAAACAGAGACAGCTTTTCTCCCGTCCACAACAAGCGGCGTCTTGGCTGGGACGTCAGGCTTTTAACCCTGTGATACAATATATATATATAGATATATTTATGTTTTTTTCTAGAAGAAAATATGAAAAACCTAACCCGATCTACCCAGAGTTGTTAGCAAGACTTCAAGTTCCAATATGGCCAACTAGGCAGGACTCGGCCAATTGGGTTTACGCCCTTACGCAAAAGCGGAAGTAGTTTTATGGGAAATGTAGTTTTTAGGGATGTGCTACTAAATGACTCGAGCATGTATAGTCACTATACTGTACAACAGTGTTGTGGTGTCGATGTCAGCTGAACTCGAATTCTTTTCGCCCTCAAGTCGCAAATGTACTGACTTTTGACTTAATCAGTCAGTTAGTCAGTTATCATCATTGATGACATAATTATCATAACTGACATCATTGATGATAACTGACATAATTGATAATAACTGAAATCATTGATGATAATTGACATAACTGATAATAACTAACATCATTGATGATAACTGACATAATTAATGATAACTGACATCATTGATGATGATTGACATAATTCATGAAAACTGACATAACTGATAATAACTGACATCATTGACATCATTGATGATAATTGACATAATTAATGATAACTGTGACATGAAAGTGACGTGACGTGACATACAGCTAAGTATGGTGACCCATACTCAGAATTCGTCCATCCAAAGTGCACACACCACAGTAAACACACACACACACACACACACACACACACACACACACACACACACACACACACACACACACACACACACACACACACACACACACACTGTAAACATACACTCGGAGCAGTGGGCAGCCATTTATGGGGAGCAGTTGGGGGAGGTTCTGATGATAACTGACATCAATGACTTGTGACTATACTCGAGCCCTTTTACCTGATATATTGTCATTTTTAATTTCAAGTCCTTGCTCTGGAAGAAGGAGTAACCTTCAATCTATAAGAAATGTGTTGCTTGAAATAACATAATGGCTGTATCACGTAGAAGCTGCGCTTCAGGAATATTAGAAGCAAAAGCAACATTTACATTTCCAGCATTTGGCAGATCTCCTTATCCAGAGTGACTTACATTATGAAATTATTACTTTTTCTTTTTTTTGAGGGCCTTGAGTTATGGGCCTTACTCAGGGGCCCACCAGTGGCAGCTTGATGGACTTGGGATGAAATTTACAACCTTCTGATCGGTAGCCCAACACCTTAACCACTAGGCTACCACACACCCCCATCACACTTCAAGTTTCTTTTACACTTAGTAAAACAGTCCACACCTCATCAGATCTCATGAACTAACAAATCATCAGATGTGAACTAACAAAGTTTGAAGTTTTTATATACACAGTTTTGATCCATATAAAACTACTGCACTAATCATCAGTCTGACCTTAAACTTGACCTTAAAAAGCACATTATGATGCAACATAAAGTTAATGACTTTTTGACTCTGCTGTACAGTATATCGAGATGCACAACAAATGCAAGAGATCAATTATTTCTGCAGTGAGAGAATTTTATTATGCTTATATGCACATTAATTTAGACTAAGTTGGATTAGAATAGATTAGATCAGATCAGAGAGAGTTGTTACTGTCTTTTAAGCTATATACACGTGTAAATCCCCTTTCAGTTATTCGTATTTAACATAGTGAGTAACACAAATCAAATTAAACGCTGTCTTAGTTCTCAGCAGTGTATTCGTTCATGCGGGTGAACGGAAATGATGAAATGATACAGAACAGAAACTGTGTAGTGATTGTTGGGGAAAATAAAAACAGCTCTGTGTTTTCCCTCAGCTCTGAGTCAGAAGTTACAGTGGAGTAAATCATTACAATGGAGGAGATTCAGTGATGAATTTCAGCTCGAGATGGAAATCATTTGCATTTTTATTGACAGAATGCCCTATTAAAGAAATTATTAATAAATGACCTTTCCTAAGGGCACGGTGTTAGTGGTTAGCACGTTTGCCTCACACCTCCAGGGTTGGGGGTTCGATTCCCACCTCTGCCTTGTGTGTGTGGAGTTTGCATGTTCTCCCCGTGCCTCGGGGGTTTCCTCCGGATACTCCGGTTTCCTCCTCCGGTCCAAAGACATGCATGGTAGGTTGATTGGCATCTCTGGAAAATTGTCCGTAGTGTGTGAGTGAATAAGAGTGTGTGTGTGTGCCCTGTGATGGGTTGGCACTCCGTCCAGGGTGTATCCTGCCTTGATGCCCGATGATGCCTGAGATAGGCACAGGCTCCCCGTGACCCGAGAGGTTCGGATAAGCGGTAGAAAATGAATGAATGAATGATTACTGTATATATAAATTGCAAGATATATAAAGATAAATATGGACATAATCTATACCTATTAATCAGTGATACATTAGTTTATTTATAAAACGAGGACATAATGAAGGAGACGAATGCACCATGGTAAAAAATATAAATTATTTAAAGAAATAAATAATTTATATTTTTAACCATGGTGCTTTTTTCTTAAGAATTAATATAGAAAAATTCCAATACCGTAAATTAAAAGTCGACATATATGAAAGATTTAAATATATACAAGACATTTATATCAAAAGAATGTCACTCCTAATCCATAAAATTCTTTCTTTCTTTTTTTATTTTTGACTTTTCTTTAAGTCCAACAAAAAATGTGAAGAATTTGTTGAGAAAAATATTTTTTTGTGATTTTTTTGAAATTAATTCTTTAAATTGAAATACGCTAAATATTGGACGTATGGAATTAGGTTAAAAAATGTAATAAAAAATGCTAAACATTTCACCTAAAATCTATAGACACGTTAAATCAGCTGACTTTAAATCTTTAAACTTTAGTCTGTGTATTTAGATATTTATTATTTAAAGTGAGAAGAAAAAAAAGAAAACAGGATCGACGACCGCGGTAAGAACTTTATTCTCCTTTATTTCACCTTCACTCCTTAACACAAAGCCACTTTTAACTAAAACACAACACAATAAGCCTGGAATCGAAATGAAACTGAAAACAGCATTTGCAATAGATTTAACAGTACTGAGGAACAGATTGTTGCTGCAGCGTGTGAGGTTTCTAACATCAGAACAAATACACTGAATATTGTAGTGAGAGAAAGAAGAGTTATTGCTGAACGTGTGTTTTTCTGTACGAGAGAGAGAGAGAGATTATGAGTTTCTATTCAGATCCGAGGATGTATCATGCGTCGGTGTTTCCTTTTTTTATCTATAGAAGCGAAGAAGCTCGAGTGAAAAGAAGAAAAGCTAAAGAGGCGTCTTTAAGTGTCTAAACATGTCAAGGAAAAAAATAACACTGCTTCCAACGTGAAGGTATTTAAGCAGAACAATCGCAGAATTACAGCATCTAATAGCAGAGAGGCACTAACCTCCTAATTAACCTCCTACTTAACCTTTTTATTATTAACCTACAATCAGCCCTTCGCATCATTTATTCAAAAGCAAAAGTCTCATTCCTTCTTGTACAGTCTTCTAGTAGTCACACACACACACACACACACACACACACACACACACACACACACACACAACACACACACACACACTAGTCATAATCACACCCACCACACTCGCTCAACGATTCACAATAAATAAAAAAGGCTTACATATCTGCTAAAGGCAGACGCTCGTCTTTCAACACACAAACACTGCATGGCGTTTTATATATTAATATATATACACACCCACACTACAAAAACTTCTCGCACTCCCCCGGGGAATGGAGACATGCTGCAGACAGATGTGCAGCGCTGACAGCACAGCTGGAGGCCACAGATACAAATCCCACAATGAAGCCTTTTTTTTTTTTCATTTCAACAGAGAATGTAGAGTATGGTATGGTACAGTAACATCTGATACTGATACGGTTCCTTTAAATAATTGGCCTGACGTTATTTAGTGCATTATTTATCATGAAGAAAGCGACTTCGGCTTCGAAGGCATTCATTGATTAAAAAAGAAAAAATAAATCAAAATAATAATGTGAATCATCGGGGAAATATTTTTTGGTGTTTCATCAAAAAAGATTAATCAACAAGGTGAAATTGTGAGTGGAGGGTGTCAAAATCTTTGACTGTCATTAGATCACTTTAATTTGATCTATCACTTTAGTAACATTACTTCAACTTTAGGAATTTGTGGGTAAAGTTTAATGTTAATGGATGTAATAAATAATATTCGGTAAGTGAAGCAGTCAGTGTCAGTCCTGGAGCTATTAATCCCAGGTTATCGTCATTCAAATCCTTGCTCTAAATCCCAGGATATCATCATTCTAAACCCTGCTCTTAATCCCAGGATATCATCATTCTAAACCCTGCTCTTAATCCCAGGTTATCATCATTCTAAACCCTGCTCTTAATCCCAGGTTATCGTTGTTATAAACACTGCTTTTAATCCCAGGTTATCGTCATTTTAAACCCTGCTCTTAATCCCAGGTTATCGTTGTTATAAACACTGCTTTTAATCCCAGGTTATCGTCATTTTAAACCCTGCTCTTTATCCCAGGATATCGTCATTCTAAACCATGCTCTTAATCCCAAGTTATCGTTGTTCAAAACACTGCTTTTAATTCCAGGTTATCGTCGTTCTAAACATTGCTTTTAATCCCGTTATCGTCGTTCTAAACATTGCTTTTAATCCCAGGTTATCGTCGTTCTAAACATTGCTTTTAATCCCAGGTTATCATCGTTCTAAACCATGCTCTTTATCCCAGGTTATCGTCATTCTAAACCCTGCTCTTCATCCCAAGTTATCGTCATTCTAAAAACTGCTTTTAATCCCAGGTTACCGTCATTCTAAACCATGCTCTTAATCCCAGGTTATCGTTGTTCTAAACACTGCTTTTAATCCCAGGTTATCGTCGTTCTAAACACTGCTTTTAATCCCAGGTTATCATCGTTCTAAACACTGCTTTTAATCCCAGGTTATCGTAGTTTTAAACATTGCTTTTAATCCCAGGTTATCGTCATTCAAAGCCTTGCTCTAAATCCCAGGTTATCATCATTCTAAAAACTGCTTTTAATCCCAGGTTACCGTCATTCTAAACCATGCTCTTAATCCCAAGTTATCGTTGTTCTAAACACTCCTTTTAATCCCAGGTTATCGTTGTTCTAAACATTGCTTTTAATCCCAGGTTATCGTTGTTCTAAAAACTGCTTTTAATCCCAGGTTATCGTCATTCTAAACGATGCTCTTAATCCCAAATTATTGTTGTTCTAAACACTGCTTTTAATCCCAGGTTATCATCGTTCTAAACACTGCTTTTAATCCCAGGTTATCGTCGTTCTAAACATTGCTTTTATCATTGTTCTAAACCCTGCTCTTAATCCCAGATTATCGTTGTTCTAAACACTGCTTTTAATCCCAGGTTATCGTCATTTTAAACCCTGCTCTTAATCCCAGGATATGGTTGTTCTAAACCCTGCTCTTAATCCCAAGTTATCGTCATTCTAAACCCTGCTCTTAATCCCAGGTTATCGTTGTTCTAAACATTGCTTTTAATCCCGGGTTATCGTCGTTCTAAACCCTGCTCTTAATCCCAGGATATCGTTGTTCTAAACCATTCTCTTTATCCCAGGATATCGTTGTTCTAAACTCTGCTCTTAATCCCAAGTTATCGTCATTCTAAAAACTGCTTTTAATCCCAGGATATCGTTGTTCTAAACCATGCTCTTAATCCCAAGTTATCGTCGTTCTAAAAACTGCTTTTAATCCCAGGATATCGTTGTTCTAAACCTTGCTCTTAATCCCAAGTTATCGCCGTTCTAAAAACTGCTTTTAATCCCAAGTTATCGTCGTTCTAAACCATGCTCTCAATCCCAGGTTATCGTCGTTCTAATACCGGCTCTAATACCAGGAATATGAAAGTTTCACACATGTAATATAAAAGCAGGATTATGAAGCACGCCTTTTTCACATAGGGGTTATAAAACTCTGCTCTGAAGCAGGATCAGCACAGCAGTGTTTAGTGTTCACTCCACATCACGGTTACAAACGTGTACAGTGTGATGATGTGTACAGTAGGGGATGTGGCAGCTTAGTGGTTAAGAGAACGTTAAACACTACTGATCAGAACGTTGTGAGTTTGAATCCCATGTCCACTAATGTGCCTCTGCTGGGCCCCTGAACAAGGCCCTTGATGATCAATTGTTCAGTTGTTTAAAATGAGATTAAAAAATGCAAGTTGTTCTGGATAAGGGTTTCAGTCAACAGCTGTAAATGAGCATGTGTTTGGTGGTGAGGAAGAAGGGATGAAGGATACACAGATTAAGAAGACTATTGTGTGCATTCCCCACAATGTTACTCCACCTCCAACAGCATGAACTGTTCACACATGGAGCCATTGAACCACCGCTTAGCTTCCTGACCTGGGGATGAGGATTTATTCCTCTGTGCGCGGATAACGGATTGAAATATGAGGAATGTTAGAGCAGCTCAAGGACCGAGAGTGTACAATTATGTATGAAAAATGTTTGTGTTTTGATGTAATATATTTCAATGCTATGAAATCAAGGTTTTTAGTTTAAATATTAAAAAAACATTCAATGGCTTTTGCAAAATTCATATCGCTTCTTTTGTTTCCAAATAGATTGTTTTCAAGAAAGCAAAACACCGCTCGAGAAAAAGCAAAAAGCTGGAATGGATTTCAATCAGCCGAACACATGTATTGTAAATATAGATATATATTTGGGTCAGTCTTCCTTCCTCTCCCAGTTGTAAGCAGGTCTATTCCTCCCGCTTGAAAGCTGGCTCTTCGCTGGGTTCTTCACTACACCGAGGAGAGGACGGGGACGAAGAGACAGGAGGGATTTCGGAGGAGGGCGAGGGGGAGGGTAAAGCCTGAAGGGGGGCGGCTCCAGGGTGTCCATTTTTGGTGTCCTCTGATAAGCCAGAGGGGCATTTCTTCTCAGACCGGCTGTGTCCCAATTGTCCTTCCCCTTGGGGCTGGGCGGTGCTGCTCCCCTGACTACGACGGCAGAGCTGCAGCTTTTCTTTATCTAGAGCTGTGTTCTACAGAAGGAGATAAAGAGCTCAGAGGTCATCTATGCATTAAAGGTGGAGAACACAGAGAGAGAGTGAGATAGAGAGATAGATAGAGAGAGAGATAGATAGATAGATAGATAGATAGATAGATAGAGAGAGAGTGAGAGATAGAGAGAGAGAGCAACAGAGAAAGACAAAGAGAGAGAGAGAGAGTGAGAGATAGAGAGAGGGAGAGAGAGCAACAGAGAAAGACAGAGAGTGAGAGAGAGAGAGTGAGAGATAGAGAGAGATAAAGAGAGAGAGAGAGCAACAGAGAAAGACAGAGAGTGAGAGTGAGAGAGAGTGAGAGATAGAGAGAGAGAGAGATAGAGAGAGAGAGAGAGAGAGAGAGAGAGAGAGAGAGAGAGAGAGAGAGAGAGAGAGAAATTTTTTGACATGAAATGGACATGGAAAAGAAAACTAGCAGAAAACTTTATCAGGAAGTCAGTAAAACTCACCACATTTAATTTAGTCTTATTCGGGGTTCGGATTTGTTTAAAACTTACCGTGCATTTAGAAAGCCTCTTTATTTTTATTTTTAGAAATAGAAACAAAGAATACATCAAAACTAAATCTAAAAATCAGAAGGAGAAACTGTGATGTCAAGGAGAGTGAGAAAAAAACACAGGTGAATAAGTAACCTAGTGAATGAGTAACCTAGTGAATGAGTAACCTAGTGAATGAGTAACCTAGTGAATAAGTAACCTAGTGAATAAGTAACCTAGTGAATGAGTAACCTAGTGAATGAGTAACCTAGTGAATAAGTAACCTAGTGAATGAGTAACCTAGTGAATGAGTAACCTAGTGAATAAGTAACCTAGTGAATAAGTAACCTAATGAATAAGTAACCTAGTGAATAAGTAACCTAATGAATGAGTAACCTAGTGAATAAGTAACCTAGTGAATAAGTAACCTAGTGAATGAGTAACCTAGTGAATGAGTAACCTAATGAATGAGTAACCTAGTGAATAAGTAACCTAATGAATGAGTAACCTAGTGAATAAGTAACCTAGTGAATAAGTAACCTAGTGAATGTGTAACCTAGTGAATAAGTAACCTAGTGAATGAGTAACCTAGTGAATAAGTAACCTAGTGAATAAGTAACCTAGTGAATGTGTAACCTAGTGAATGAGTAACCTAGTGAATAAGTAACCTAGTGAATAAGTAACCTAATGAATGAGTAACCTAGTGAATAAGTAACCTAGTGAATAAGTAACCTAGTGAATGTGTAACCTAGTGAATAAGTAACCTAGTGAATGAGTAACCTAGTGAATAAGTAACCTAGTGAATAAGTACCCTAGTGAATAAGTAACCTAGTGAATGTGTAACCTAGTGAATGAGTAACCTAGTGAATAAGTAACCTAGTGAATAAGTAACCTAGTGAATAAGTAACCTAATGAATAAGTAACCTAGTGAATAAGTAACCTAATGAATGAGTAACCTAGTGAATAAGTAACCTAGTGAATAGGTAACCTAGTGAATGAGTAACCTAGTGAATAAGTAACCTAATGAATGAGTAACCTAGTGAATAAGTAACCTAGTGAATGAGTAACCTAGTGAATAAGTAACCTAGTGAATAAGTAACCTAATGAATGAGTAACCTAGTGAATAAGTAACCTAGTGAATAAGTAACCTAGTGAATAAGTAACCTAATGAATGAGTAACCTAGTGAATAAGTAACCTAGTGAATAAGTAACCTAATGAATGAGTAACCTAGTGAATAAGTAACCTAGTGAATAAGTAACCTAATGAATGAGTAACCTAGTGAATAAGTAACCTAGTGAATAAGTACCCTAGTGAATAAGTAACCTAGTGAATAGGTAACCTAGTGAATGTGTAACCTAGTGAATAAGTAACCTAGTGAATAAGTAACCTAGTGAATAAGTAACCTAGTGAATAGGTAACCTAGTGAATGTGTAACCTAGTGAATAAGTAACCTAGTGAATGAGTAACCTAGTGAATAAGTAACCTAGTGAATAAGTACCCTAGTGAATAAGTAACCTAGTGAATGTGTAACCTAGTGAATGAGTAACCTAGTGAATAAGTAACCTAGTGAATAAGTAACCTAGTGAATAAGTAACCTAGTGAATGTGTAACCTAGTGAATAAGTAACCTAGTGAATAAGTAACCTAGTGAATAAGTAACCTAGTGAATAAGTAACCTAGTGTTCCAATCTGAAGCTAGCTGTTACAGCAGGGAAGCCCGGTGGTGGCAGCATCATGTTTTCCCTTCATTTCTATACATTTCTGAATATGACTACTAATATTTGAATATTCCAAACTGCTGCATCGTTCTATTCATGACATATGACATGGTTTCTGTATAAAAGTCCGATGAAGTCAACTGCATCAACTCATCGCGTCGTTCTACGCAAGCCTGACTAGTGTAAAGATCCACTTGTGTTTTTGATCACTCTCCCTCAGGGTTTGTGGAAGTGTGTGTGACATGGATGGAGAGGACAGAAGCCAGGTGTAAGAAGCAGGGCTGTTAGTGTTAGTACATACCATTGGCCTGCAGCTACTCAGAGGGTAGGGGTGCCGATGGAGGGATGCAGAAGCAGAGGTACAGAGACTAGGCTTACTCACAGAATGCATACAGAGCAACAACATACAGAGCACAAACACACCTCTACAACTCCAGAACACTTTATCTCAAGGACCTCTAAAACACACTCTCTAGATCTAATCTAATCTAATCTAATCTAATCTAATCTAACTGGTATCTAATCATCATTTTTCAGGGGTGTAAAATCGCCATTTTTATTCTTATTCTTGTCACAAGAAAGTGTTTCAGATCAAATATCTTCATGGTATCCGTGTTCCTGATCGAATTTATTCTTATATTACAGTGCTGTTACATTCTCGATTCTGATTGGTCAGAAGCTGTTGATTCGTTCTGCACCTCAAAAAGTCTTTCAGCATAATCTAATAACCTTCTATTGTAAAACACGCTGAACTTTTCTGTAGGGAGACGTTTGTTTAAGGTGTATGTAAGGAGTCTCCGGTGTCGGCGCTTTGTCAGTGAGTCGGTATGATGTTTTTCTGGACTTCACCTATTCCAGAGAAAAAGCTAAATTTAAATGCGTACATCCGTTCCATGTAAATAAATAGAGGAACATTAACACAATTAGTTTTCGTACATCCGACATGACTCGAGTGTGGGTTTTCAAATCCGTGAATAAAATCAATCCCCGAGTTCACACCTGAACTGAGAATCAAACCCACAACACTGGTGTTTTGTATCAGACATGTGACCACTGCTCTGTTCTACTATACATGCTTTAATCTCCTAAATAAATCTAACACTGTACTTCTACTGTATTTCCCATCAGCACCGACATCCTGCTGAGATTTCACACTGTAATAATGTGCCTTATATCATTTATACTAGATGAATGGATCACGCTCACACTACATCGTTCGGTCCAGTCATTAGAAACGTTTCTATGTTCAGAGTAAATGCTGATCTCAAACCCATTTCTACGCTGAGACGCCTCAAGCGCTTGTTCATAAGACTCAAAAATTTCAAGGTGTTCATCATCATCATCCACTAAAATTCAGTGGGAAAAACCACACGTCACACACTGAAAGTCATTTTAGATCAGACTCGGAGCCAGAAAATCATTCCTTTATTTATACCGAATGAAAACGGTTTCTGTTCACTGGTGCATCGGAACAAATTGCTGTGATGTAAGAGGAACGAAACAAACTGGGACGAGGTATTAAAATAAAAAGCACGTGTCAAAACTGGCTAATCTAATAAATGGTGTATTAGAAGTCCTTCAGTGAAAGTGGTAGCAAACAAATCTGTGGACTTTAATTTGCAGAACATCATGGAAAAGAAGCAGGTCGGAGATAAATGACAGGATAAATCAGAATACACAATTGAAGCATGTAATTAATTAACAACAAAAAAGCCCTATAATTCATTTAGTAGCGACACACACAGTGTGGTCTGAGGCAGGAATTCCTCTCTGACCACAAGAGGGCAGCACATCTCCTAAACATGCTGAATTAACAATGTGGCCCCTTCACCGTTCATTAGCACCATGAATGTGCTGTTAGTATGAAATATTTTTGACTGTGAAAAAGGAAAATCAGGCGAGGTTATACTTGCTTGTTAAGATTTACACCATGCTGAAAGAAACAACACGTGACACAACACATGGCAACGTGGACAAGGAAGTTGGAAGACAAACCAGGAAGCTGGGAATGATGTGAAAAGACTGATTCATGAAGGATTCAGATTGAGAGGAGTTCAGATTTATCCTATATCCATGAGGATCAGTGCATTGCAGGTTTAAGTTGTAAATTAAAGAAAAGAAAAGAAAATAGCATGCTTTCCTGTACTTAAGCTTTATTTAGAATTGAAGTCTAATGTTGGAAATGAATCTTTAACTATTAATAATAATAACACATTCAATAGTTTCCTATGCAGCTTTATGCTTTTAAACAAATAACAGAAATCTAAGTGTCAAAGAAAGTCCGTAAGTCTAAGTCGTAGCTGTAGACGTGCTCTGAAAGCTTTCATTTAATGGATGTTTGTTTTGCATCGAATTTCATTTTAGCTGTAAGAAACAATCAGAATCATATGAAACAATGTCTCTCTGTAGAAGCCTTGAAGAGCGGTGAAGCTTTTATATTAAACCGGTTTCGTGTAAGGTAAAATCAGCGACATATCTCTGTGTAGATAACGCTGGCGAGAAGTTTTGGAACGTGTTTGGGAATGATTTGTTTTAAATTTGTGAAATATTTCAAACTGAAACGATAAAACGCTTCGATAAAAAGGAGGATTTTTGCTGTTATCAAAACTATAGATAACTGTTACGTAACACGATGTTGGAATTATCATATGAAATGAATAGAAATCTTTCTTATCACCACATGTACATTACAGCACAGTGGAATTCTTTTCCATTACATATCACAGTTTTGGAGGTTGGGGTCAGAGCACGGGGCAGCTAGGATACAATGCTACCAGAGAAGGGAGGGTTAAGACAATTACCCAACAGTGGCAGCTTGGCAGTGCTGGGGCTTGAACCCTAACCTTCCAGTCTACAGCCCTTATACACTTGAGCTACTACTGCCATTTCATAATAATAATATCTATCTATCTATCTATCTATCTATCTATCTATCTATCTATCTATCTATCTATCTATCTATCTATCTATCTATCTATCCATCTATCTATCTACCATACACATCTATCTATCTATCTATCTATCTATCTATCTATCTATCTATCTATCTATCTATCTATCTATCTATCTATCTATCTATCTATCTACCATACACATCTATCTATCTATCTATCTATCTATCTATCTATCTATCTATCTATCTATCTATCTATCTATCTATCATACACTTTTATGTATATGTATATTTATGTATACATATGTATATACATTATTTCTTCACCTATATTTTCATATTTTTTATGTTTTTTATATAGTTTTCTTATTTTATTCTTATTTTTTGCTTTGTTATACTTTTTTTTATATATATTTTTTTATTCTTATACCGGACAGTTGCATAAGGCATTTCACTGCATATCGTACCCTGTATGTATGTGTATGTGACAAATAAAATTTGATTTGATATCTATCTATCTATCTATCTATCTATCTATCTATCTATCTATCTATCTATCTATCTATCTATCTATCTATCTATCTATCTATGTAGAATCATGTTGGATTTCCATATATAAAGCGAGCGACAGAACCGTTTTAAGTTCCCTACAGAACCATTCATGTTAAGAGTGCAATCCCAGGCACACTATTGATACAGGAGAAAGACATAAAGTCGTGAAATACTGGACTATTTCTTTGTCTATTGTGTGATGGTGAACATTAACATTAACATTAAGAGTGTATGTTATAGCAGAAAAAAAAGCTCCGCTCTGTCTAACTCTGCTCTGCTCTGCAGGGTATCAGTGCTGAGCTTGTGAGAGCTGTAGTAAAGCACATGGCCAGAAGGGGGCACTGCAATAGCGCAAAAAGCAGCAGATCTAGAAGAGTCAGGACAGACCAGAGGTTTTAGTAAAGAGTGTAGATTTTCAGACGTAGAGTCAAATACCCAGAATGCAGCAGCGGGCACCTCTTGGTCCTGGGAGAGAGACGAGGGCCATTCACAGATACAGCTCTGGATTTATATCTCAAACTGTTGGATGAGATTCACATCGGTAAGAATAGAGCACTGACCCCTGAGCTGCCTGTGAGTCTTGCACTACTGCTGTAATGTAATGTAATGTCTGATGTAGGGTTCGATGTGCACACTCACTTACATAAACATTTAATCTTGAATAGGCATTGAATCATCATCATCATCATCATCAAATTTAACAAGTGAAATTTTAATAATGTGATTGTATTTAACCTATACTACTACTGTTACTAAGAGTAATAACGCTATAATAATTATAGTCTATGACTATTATATATAAAATATACACTAATGCATACAATAATAAAATTATTATTAATACAAACTCAATTTCTCATGTTGTACTTAATAAGTGCAACATGAGAAAAAATACATATTAATTATTACTATTATTATAAAACGATAGTTATTATTATTAAACAATAATCATTATAAACAATGTTTTTATTACACAATGAGAAGAGAAATATAATAATAATAATAATAATAATAATAATAAATTTGATTTCTGCAATTCGTTTATTGTTTCTACGATTTTACACGTTTTAAAATAAAGGTTAAACCATCACAATGTTTAACCCTCTAAAGTTATGTTAAATGCTTTTAAATTTTCATTCTCTCAGACTGTTACAAAGCACCGAAACAATAAACAAACATCAAAATAAACGTCATCTTACGGAAAACTTGAAAACTTCACCATATCAGTGATTGTACACTTTTTAAAGTGGTTTACGTAGAGCTTCTGTCTTACATACAAGTCCTGACATATGCTCTTCTAACAGAAATAAGCACATCAGGATTAACCTGCGATCTACAGCCGTGTAATCTGACCAATCAGAATGGAGAATGGTTTATTATGCTATTATTACGATAGAACCGATCATCAGCATCAGCTCATGCTTATTTTTTTTTACTACCATTTCTTTTCTGTTATTGTATTCAGCTGGATGTGATCAGTATGAAGACAGGAAGGAAGTTAATGTGAAGTGAAAGGGGACGTGAACAAAGAAGGTCACTGCCACGACCCGGCGGTGATGATGGTGGCGAGGCTCGGGCTGCTAGGACAGAGGTTGTGTGAATGAATGTGCTGAAGATGACAAGACTACAAGAAGACGCTGTACAGGATGCCTGGATTCGAGCAATGTGCATAAGAGGAAATGACTGAGCCACAATGTTTTACCCACAAACCAACCAAGCCCCACCCCACACCCACTTCCCGAGAGACAGAGGACAAGGGAGGACAAAACCACACACAGAGGATTATCTATCAATCACAATGAACATATACTCATCAGAGATTTAGATAAAAACAATCTGATTTATAACACATTAATCTTCCAATCTCTGGAAAGCTTCAATCTGTGCAGATGGATTCAAGCTTATATAAAATACACGTTTATGAGCTCTTGGAGTTTAAAGTAATAGTTCAGCCAAAAATGTCATTTTATTAAATTCCCTTTATTTTCTTTTACTATATGAAATCTTATTGCAACATATATGCAATGCATTTACTCTATGCAATCTTATCAGGAGTGCTAAGCATTAGACTACAAACTGATCAGGAGCGCTAACATTGCTATGAAGAAAATTCTAGAAGGAAAAGAGACAAATCAGAGAGCCAGCAGGTCAAAGTTCACCCCAGTAAAATGAACAATAAACAGCTGAGTGAATCTGCTTGGATGAATTGTGCAGTTTTTTAGGTGTCTCACATATCAACATGGTTACGAAGTCATAAACGCTAAATTATTAACGCTATCGCTATACCACGTGTGATGATAAACTGGAGGCCATCGTTTTCATTTACTCGATTAGCTGGTATGTTTTAGCACAAATATAAACAAAAAAAACAAAACAGTTTAGATCTGTGACATGTCGATGGTGATGATGGGAGAATTCCTGCTGCATATGTTTCATTTTTGACTGAACGATCGCTTTAAACTGAACGTTTTGAAATTCTGATGGTGATTACTGTCAAATAAAGATATTACACAGATATACAGTCTTTATAAGTGTGTGTATGTTCTTACCATAATAACAGACACTCCGGCGGTGGTGTTGCCCTCTTTCTGTGCGGAGGTAAAGTGTTTCCTGAGCTTCCCTGTCACCTCCATCTTCATGTTGTTGTCCACAGCTGTCTTGTCCTGATACATATTTACATAAACACACAAGCTCATGTTTAATGTCTCATCTGTAGAGAGAAATAATGAGCCATGAGAGACATGGTTATACACACACACACACACACACACACTCACCGTGACCCAGGGGTGACACAGAATATCTTCTGCTGTGTACCTCATCTGAGAGTTCACCCGAAGCATCTGGCCAATCAGCTCCTGCCATGTGAGTCATATGACAAACACCGACACAAAATATTAACATTCAGCACTGTGTAATAACAGTGTACTAAACACCCAATCAGTATAAACTGTCTCTAATACACACTGCATCTAGTACACATCATCAACAAACACTGCATATAAGAAACACCACCTCTAATATACACCATGTCTAATAAACACAATTTGTAATAAACACTACTAAACAAACACCACCATACAATCTAATAAACATAACTGCATCTAAAAACATGCCACATGTCTATTAAACACTGTCTCTAATAACCTCTGTCTCTAATAAACACTGTCACTAATAAACTCTGTCTCTATTAAACACTGTCTCTAATAAACACTGTCTCTAATAAACACTGTAACTAATAAACACTGTCTATAATAAACACTGTCTATAATAAACACTGTCTCTAATAAACTCTGTCTCTAATAAACACTGTCACTAATAAACTCTGTCTCTATTAAACACTGTCTATAATAAACACTGTCTATAATAAACACTGTCTTTAATAAACACTGTCTATAATAAACACTGTCTCTAATAAACACCGTCGATAATAAACACTGTCTCTAATAAACACTGTCCCTAATAAGCACTGTCTCTAATAAACACTGTATCTAATAAACACTGTCTCTAATAAACACTGTCTCTAATAAACACTGTCTCTATTAAACACTGTCTCTAATAAACACTGTATCTAATAAACACTGTCTCTAATAAACACTGTCTCTAATAAACACTGTCCCTAATAAGCACTGTCTCTAATAAACACTGTATCTAATAAACACTGTCTCTAATAAACACTGTCTCTAATAAACACTGTCTCTAATAAACAGTCTATAATAAACACTGTCTCTATTAAACACTGTCTCTAATAAACACTGTATCTAATAAACACTGTCTCTAATAAACACTGTCTCTATTAAACACTGTCTCTAATAAACACTGTCTCTATTAAACACTGTCTCTAATAAACACTGTATCTAATAAACACTGTCTCTAATAAACACTGTCTCTAATAAACAGTCTATAATAAACACTGTCCCTAATAAGCACTGTCTCTAATAAACACTGTATCTAATAAACACTGTCTCTAATAAACACTGTCTCTAATAAACAGTCTATAATAAACACTGTCTCTATTAAACACTGTCTCTAATAAACACTGTATCTAATAAACACCACGTCTAATAAACACTGTCTCTAATAAACACTGTCTATAATAAACACTGTCTATAATAAACACTGTCTCTAATAAACACTGTCTCTAATAAACTCTGTCTCTAATAAACACTGTCACTAATAAACTCTGTCTCTAATAAACACTGTCTATAATAAACACTGTCTATAATAAACACTGTCTCTAATAAACACTGTCTCTATTAAACACTGTCTCTATTAAACACTGTCTCTAATAAACACTGTATTTAATAAACACTGTCTCTAATAAACACTGTCTCTAATAAACACTGTCTCTAATAAACACTGTCCCTAATAAGCACTGTCTCTAATAAACACTGTATCTAATAAACACTGTATCTAATAAACACTGTCTCTAATAAACAGTCTATAATAAACACTGTCTCTATTAAACACTGTCTCTAATAAACACTGTCTCTAATAAACACTGTCTCTAATAAACACTGTCTCTATTAAACACTGTCTCTAATAAACACTGTATCTAATAAACACTGTCTCTAATAAACACTGTCTCTAATAAACAGTCTATAATAAACACTGTCCCTAATAAGCACTGTCTCTAATAAACACTGTATCTAATAAACACTGTCTCTAATAAACAGTCTATAATAAACACTGTCTCTATTAAACACTGTCTCTAATAAACACTGTATCTAATAAACACCACGTCTAATAAACACTGTCTCTAATAAACACCACATCTAATAAACACTGTCTCTAATAAACACTGTATCTAATAAACACTGTCTCTAATAAACACTGTATCTAATAAACACCACGTCTAATAACCACTGTCTCTAATAAACACCACATCTAATAAACACTGTCTCTAATAAACACTGTATCTAATAAACACTGTCTCTAATAAACACTGTATCTAATAAACACCACGTCTAATAAACACTGTCTCTAATAAACACTGTATCTAATAAACACTGTCTCTAATAAACACTGTCTCTAACAAACACCACGTCTAATAAACACGATCTCTAATAATGTATTGTACAGCACATCTGTACATCTGTGTTGTATACATCTGTATTGTACAGCACATCTGTACATCTGTATTGTACAGCACATCTGTACATCTGTATTGTACAGCACATCTGTACATCTGTATTGTACATCACATCTGTGCATCTGTATTATACAGCACATTTTTACGTCTGGATTGCACACATCTGTATTGTACAGCACATCTGTACATCTGCATTATACACATCTTTACGGCTGAATTATTTAGCAAATCTGTCTGTATTGTACACATCTTTGCATCTGCATTGTACAGAACATCTGTACATCTGTACTGTAAATCACATCTGTACATCTAGTTTAAACAAGGAAATACAAACACATTCCTGTCGATATAAAATGATTTAAATTGTCTATATGAAAATGATTTAGAGCAACACAGTAGAAAAGATGAAGTGTCCTGCACTCACCTTGGCCAAGTCAGTGATGTTGTCCCAGTACGGAGAGGGGAAGTCCAAGTGGCCCTGCAGGATCTGATCAAACAGTTCTTCCTGCACATTATTCTCACTGTGACACACACACACACACACACACACACACACACACACACACACACACACACACACACACACACACACACACACACACACACAGTACAGAGTACAATACTATGAACAGGACAATGACGTTACATAACAGCCGCTGTACAGTAATCACTGTATGTCCTTGTAACGAGACACATGTCCAGATGTGCTAATGAAGCTCCACAGATGAACCTTTCCAAGGTTCCAACTCAAATATACAGTAGTTGAGTTAAATCGATTAGCTGATGACTGAAATCTTGTGCCATTAATGATATAAGAAAAGACAAACTTTTTATTTTAGCTAGTGCTATACAACATGCTTTCATATTGCTCCATCTGTGAATCTGTGGACTTCACCATTCTTTTGTGTGTGTGTGTGTGTGTGTGTGTGTGTGTGTGTGTGTGTGTGTGTGTGTGTGTGTGTGTGTGTGTATGTGTGTGTGTACCTCCGGAAAGGTGGGAAGCCACACAGCAGGATGTAGGTAATCACACCTGCTGCCCAGATGTCCACCTTTAAACCATAACTACAAGAGCCAGACCAAAACAGAAGCATGAGTCAAAGTCAATGTGAAAATTTCACCACTTCTCAGCAGAGACGGAACTGACACTAAACTATACAAAGACTTCCCTTTATCACTAATTAACACTGTATAAACACATCTAGAAACCACAATCTGTATAAATCGTTAAAAAGTGTATTATCTAAACAGCTGAAGAGACGTCTCGACTTTTATTTCAACTAAAAGCAAAAAGTGACGAACCCTAACTCTGCTATAATCTCTGGGGCGACGTAAGTGGGAGTCCCACACACGGTGTACAGCGGACCTTCTACCACCGTCGCCAAGCCAAAGTCCCCCAGCTTCAGAGATTTGGTGCCATCCGAATACTCACACACCTGACACACACACACACACACACACACACACACACACACACACACACACACACACACACACACACACACACACACCTCAGCACAGTCTGAATACCTAGACACTACTATATACATAACAAAAATAATTTAGCTTCTTTTTCCTTTTATAAATAGTGAGAAAAAAAACCCTGTCAAACTATAGTAAAGGTTCTTTTATTATAGAACCTATTTTATTATTTTATTTACTTTAAATAAATATTTTTATTATTTTAAATGTATTTATTTGATTTATTTTATTAATTTCATTATTATTATATATATATATATATATATATATATATATATATATATATATATATATATATATATATATATATATATATAGGGTTGATCACTAGAATGCTGAACGCTAAACAACACGAGCTGAACGATAAACTCTGGTCTCATGTCCGTCTTTCGATCTCAAACCCAATTGTTTTTGGTGTAAAGCACAAACACGTGAACAAGTCTTACTGTTCCCGACAGTTTCAGAAAGGAATCTTATCATTAGGAATTCCAGATACTTTTCTTTAATTCCCGATACAGAAATTTGAAGCAGCTCGTGTCATGTCGGTGCATTAGAGCAACAGTGTGTGAGGTACCAGCAGGTTTTCGGGTTTGATGTCTCGGTGTACGATGTTCATCCCATGCAGGTATTTAAGAGCAGCGGCAAGGTTGTACACCATGGTGCTTGCGTCTTTCTCTGTGTACTTCGTCGAGGACGTGATGGCGTCAAACAGGTCTCCGTCCTGCCGAGAGAAGATCGGCAGCTCATTGTCTATTCCAAACATGCCAATAACGTCGTTGTATACTGCTGTGATGATGAATACTCCAGTGTGAGTGGCAAAGCACAGGTTTATATTAATACGTTAAAACTTCACACAATAACATTTTGATTAGATATAAGGGATATTAAACAGTAAAGGAACGACTGTTTATAACTTCCATGAGAACAGACGTTTCTGCAAATGTTCTGATGTAATCCGTCACCGCCTGCTCATTGTAAATGTACAAATTATAACGTATTTCTGTGCTAAAACTGCAATACAAAAAAAATGTACTGAATATAAATAAATTAAACATTAAATGTAACTATAAATGGATAAAAAACAGTATAGTCTTATGTTAGTGTTATTATAATGTTTTTAATAAAGAACAATTCCTGTTTTTTCGACACGTCGTAGGAATTAAATCAACTTCAGATGTGTGTTTTTTTCATCGGTGTGCACGAGGATAAACGTACTGTACCTTGACTAGCTCCATGACGAGATACAGCTCAGACGGCGTGTCTACTTCCTCCATCAGCATTATGATGTTGGGGTGTTTGACCTGCCTCAGTACGGCCACCTCGCTCTCAATCAGGTGCTCCTGAATACACACGACTCACATCAATCACGTCAAACCTTTAACAATACTCCTGACAGCCTGGAGAAACTGACAATGTCCATCTTTTCCATGTCCATCTTTAAGCCAAACCTATTTTGTAGTCTGTGACAGGACACCTCTGGTTATTTTCCCATGAGGACTTTGTGAGAACAACCTTTTAATCAAGATAACGTCCTACATATGCTGTATCTCCATCACTGTGCATTTGAAGGCATCGAGTTGGTGATGAATCTACTGTATAATAAACCCAGATGATGAGATGATAATGAGCTCCAGTTTAAAGAACTCCGAACTGACTGTATATGACTGTAGAATGGACATTAGCTATTATGCCACTCTCTGGTGTCACCCAAATGAGGATGGGTTCCCTTTTGTGTCTGGGTTCTCTCAGGGCTTCCCTCTCACTCACTCATTCCGAACTTCTCGGGTCACTGGGAGCCTGTGCCTATCTCAGGCATCATTGGGCATCAAGGCAGGATACACCATGGACGGAGTGCCAACCCATCGCAGGGCACACACACACTCATTCACTCACACACTCACACACTATGGACAATTTTCCAGAGATGCCAATCAACCTACCATGCATGTCTTTGGACCGGGGAGGAAACCGGAGTACCCGGAGGAAACCCCTGAGGCACGGAGAGAACATGCAAACTCCACACACACAAGACGGAGGTGGGGATCGAACCCCCAACCCTCGAAGGTGTGAGTCGAATGTGCTAACCACTAAGCCACCGTGCCCTCCCTCTCAAGGCCTTTATTTGTGTAGCTTTTTTAACTATGGACATCGCGTCAAAGCGGCTTTACAGAACATATGGAATATAGTTCAAAAGTTCAAGAATAATTATTAGACTTATATTTAAATTTGTTTGAATTTATCCCTAATGAACAAGCCTGAGATGACTGAGGCAACTGTGGTGAGGAAAAAACAGACGGTTTCTTTCTCATTCCATCTGGGGGATTGGGGTCAGTAGCTGCTTACGTGGTTAAGGCTCTGGGTTGGCAGTTGAAGATTAGGGTTCAAGACCCCAGCATTGCCAAACTGCCACTGTTGGGCACTTGAACAAGGCCCTGAACCCTCACTGCATCATGGTGCTCTAACCCCAATCTCCAAGGTGGGGATATGAGAAGAAAAATTTCACTATGCTGTAATGTATATGTGACAAATCATTAAATTCAAATAAATGTACAGTACAGTGGGAAGTAATAGCCTAATGGTTAGAGAGTCTGACTCCTAACCCGAAGGTTGTGGGTTCGGGTCTCGGGCCGGCCACGACTGAGGTGCCCTTGAGCAAAGCACTGAAAGCCCCCCAATTGCTCCCCGGGCGCAGCAGCATAAATGGCTGCCCACTGCTCCGGGTGTGTGTTCACAGTGTGTGTGTGTGTGTGTGTGTGTGTGTGTGTGTGTGTGTGTGTGTGTGTTCACTGCTATGTGTGTGCACTTTGGATGGGTTAAACGCAGAGAACAAATTCTGAGTATGGGTCACCGTACTTAGCCGTATGTCACGTCATTTTCACTTTCACAAACATTTGATGTTCTGTAAAGCTGCTTTGAGACAATGTGCATTGTTAAAAGTGCCACACAAATAGAATTGAATTAAATACATTATTCAGATTAACAACTAGATTATTAGTGATTGTCCCAAACTGATTGAGGAAGAGGATACAAATGGAGTTTGTCATTGAATGCGGAAACCAAGACTAGATATAAAACTAGATCGGAGTTCCAGAGTCTCAGCATCTTATTGCCAACCCTTTGTTCTTGCTTGTATTTTATGTTTCCTGGTTTTTCCAGTTTTAGTTCACTACATACATTAAAAATCTGCATCGTTAGAAAATAAACCGAGGATGTGGAAAGCTTGAGACTCACTTTACCACGACATTTATTCTTATCGATGATCTTCAAGGCGAACTCCTTTCCAGTTGACCTGAGAACAAACCGAAAGAAACATCAAGTCATGTATATTAATGACCATATTTATTGTCAAATCAGGACTTACAGGCAACGAGTGAAACATTTCGAATAATATATCTGAATCGAACACGATCACCTACCGTTCAACACATTCCTTTACCACGGCGAAATTCCCATCGCCGATAACTTTTCCCACTTTGTACTTCTCCACGATGGCTGAGGCTGTAGGATTCCTGTTTCCATTAACTGCAGAAGAAACGGACAACACTTTAGTTCATATCAGGATCAGGATCAGGATGTCTATTAAACTCTTTCCCCCAGAGGCCAGAAAATGGAGTTTGCTCCTGTTTTTGATGTGTCCTTGATGATCACTAAAAGTCTTTGTCATGTCTCACTCCACAGTGGTGGTTAATATAAAGCTCATATGAAAGTAGACAATCAGGACTTTAAGAATTTGTAGAGTTTCAGAAGTATTTTTGTTTTTATCTAGTCTTCTTGGGTGAAATATTCATAGAAAAGTTCTAAAAAATTTTTTTTTTTGTGATTTTTAGGGGGATTAGATTAGATTAGATTCGACTAGATTCGATTCAACTTTATTGTCATTACACATGTACAAGTACAAGGCAATGAAATGCAGTTTAGGTCTAACCAGAGTGCAATAGCAGTAAGTGCAGGATATACAGTTTGTACAAGATTTGAATAAGTTAAATAAAGTGGTAATATAGAAGTGATTTACAGATGTGTGTGTACTATGAACATAATATACAGATTTACAGAAAGATATGTGCTTTAACAATATATATAGCTATTACTATAAACAGTAATTTACAGATATGTATGTTCTATGAATATAATATACAAATGAATATATGTACTATGAATATAATGTACAGATGCATACATATGTGCTATTAAATATAATATACAGATGTCTATTACTATAAACTAAAATTTACAGAAGGGTGCTATAAACAAAATATATTGTTATTACTATAAACCGAAATATACAGGAGGATATGTACTATGATCATGAATATGGTAGCTTGGTGGAAAAGGTGTTGGACTACTGATCAAAAGGGGATGAGTCACTGCTGGGCCCCTGAGAATGGCCCTTAACCCTTAACCCAGATGTATAAACAAAATAATAAGTCACTCTGGATAAGGATGTCTGCCAAATGCTGTAAAATCTTTGGATCAATTAGATCGAAGCACTTCCGATCAGAATTCCATACAAAAAACCTACTGGAACCTGAGAGTATGGAACACACGCATACATCTGGAATTACAGCAAAAAATCCTTTATGGACCATGAACATCTCTGGAAAGGGAGGAAAGACATTACTGGAGGCCAACAGTCTCAAATATTTGACCTTGTTGTGACTTTAATGCTGTTCGGACCGATTGCACAATGACCCCCTCCATCAGTTTGTCAACATCCGAACAGCTGATAATAGTAGAACTAGAGGTGCCGTGAGGGGAGATTGTATCATTCTCTTTAGGAAAAATGTATTTGGCCAAACCGCTTTTTCTGTTACCGAGTGGAACCCCTATAAACATCAGAAACCTGAGCACGTATAGTACATTTAATATCCAGTTAAAGAAGTGGTTCGTTGTTAACCAGAGCTGTCAACATTAGCTTAGTTTTTGACCTGCT
This sequence comes from Tachysurus fulvidraco, assembly GCF_022655615.1. Lineage (NCBI taxonomy): Eukaryota > Metazoa > Chordata > Actinopteri > Siluriformes > Bagridae > Tachysurus > Tachysurus fulvidraco. The sequence continues at coordinate 27,073,087 of NC_062521.1, read as the reverse complement.
CTTGTTGCCCCCTGATGGTTTTTTGTTTATTGTGTGTGTGTGTGTGTGTGTGTGTGTGTGTGTGTGTGTGTGTGTGTGTGTGTGTGTGTGTGTGTGTGTGTGTGTGTGTGTGTGTGTGTGTGTTAAATTTTCAATTCAATTCAATTCAAGTTTATTTGTATAGCGCTTTTTATAATTGACATTGTCTCAAAGCAGCTTTACAGAACATGAACATAGAATGATATAAAGATTACTAGAATACAAAATTCAAGATTAATATTAAAATTAATATTAATATTAATGTGTTCATGTATTTGTGTGATGTTTGTTTGAATGTTGGCATCTTGTGTTTCTAATGTACATCATAGCTAATGCTTAATACTTTTATTAAATGTATTGTAGCTTTATTGTTATTTCAATATGTACTTTTATTTACTTTTATCATTTTAGGGTGACTATTATCATCTGCCTAGCTGGCTAACTCTGGCATATTGACAGAAATATTTATTAACATGCATTGTCACTGTAACAGATAAATAAATACAATAAAATAAATTAGATCATCTGCTGGTTCAAATCATATTTCTATATAAATTCTACAAATATTCAACCACTCCTAGAGATATCGCAATATTTAGAATCTCAGGTGGGACAGATAACGCGAAAACCATAACACCATATAACCATAACAATCTAATCCATGATAACACTGGTAAAATTTGGAGAGAAAAAGAAAAGAACGAAACGGAAAGTGGCTGAGAGAGAAACAGTCAGGTGGATGCTCACCCTCAGGGATGGTGCTGTCGGAGTGTTGAGGCTGATGCTGCTCGGAGGAAACGCTCACATTAGATGCAGACGAGTGATGAGTTGGAATCTAGAAGAGAAACGACATAGATTTCATCAGCGAACGTCAGCGAACAGTGCCTTTAATGCTGTCAGGTTGAAATGATGAGCAGTGATGATTATTCAGATTATATGTTATAATTAGATGCATGTAGGGACGGCTGGCGGTGATATTAGCTGTAAGGTTCAAAATCTCTCGGTTGTAGTGCAAATATTTGAAGATTTAACATTCATAATGCTCTATTGACTGCATGCTAAACAAAAAAAAAATCTTCAAGCTTACAGTTCTGATATGATGAAGTAAATAAAGATCAAATCTACAGTAAGTGGTGTAGCTCTAGGACTTTTCACACTTGAAGTATTTCCCCTGGGTCCTAGTGAACCTCAGGTACACGGAATCCTGGGACATTCCTCAACCCTGGTGCAAGGTTCTTCTTATTGGCATATACAGTACGCAAATCATCAACCGTGATTGGATCAATACAGTTATGATACTTAAATAACAGCTCGTCTCAGGTTCAGGTTCGTTATTCTGCACCTGAGCAGATATTGTTATTTTACACAGCTTTGTAATCTTTTTTTGCCCTTTATAAGTTTGTTGTGTAGTCGCTCAGCCTACAGTTTGTTAACATATAGCTTCCGCTAATTTTTCCGTCACACCGTGGATTTCCTCCTCGCTCTTCCACAGCACACTCTTCCAGGATGTTCCGTGTTTTGCTGCCTGACTCTATCTACCAAGCCACTTGTACATTTTTAAGTGTTGCTATGGCCGGGTTTTCACGTTATATGAGGTTTTCACACACTGTTCTTAATCCCACACTGTTTCTGATTGGGCGTCTGTTACTAAGCAACTAGGAGTAACCTTCTAAGAGTGTGTCATTTCACCACCCGCTTCGAATGTTATCCTACTAAAGAGCTAGTAAGATTATTTAGCAAATGGCAGATTGTTTGGATTTTTGTCAAACAAACCAACAGCAATGACTGTAAGACCAAACCTGGAGGCTTTCTTTCTTTGTAGCACAGATTATAGATTTAAGCGGCCAATTGGTGACAGACAGTGGAGGCCAATTGGTGGCAGGTGATTACACATCAGGGCTTTTCACACTGTGCTTAATCCCGGGTTATCATTGTTCTAAACCCCCTGAGTAAAGGTATGTGTCATTATAAAGCACGTCTTTTTTCCCAGGGTTAAATCCTCTAAACAGGATCAGCATGGCAGTGTTAACAGTGTTCACTCCACATTGCCATGAAAAATGTGTACAGTGCGAAATCACCCGCTTCGAATGTTATCACTCGATTGAATGGAAGTTATCAGTGGTTATCAGCCCATAGATATGGTCCGGGGGGGGACATGTCGCGGCTACTGGTAGGCTCAGAAGGTTGTTATCATCCATCCAAATGGTTAATCAATGATAAAACTACAAGAGAAGACTGCAGATCCAGTTGCACCTTGGGCAACGTCAGTTGTATAATGTGCGCTATATAAATAATAAAAAGAAAGAAAGAAAGAAAGAAAGAAAGAAAGAAAGAAAGAGCCACTCAGAGGAATCCAGTTCACCGATGACTGGAAGTCGACCGGATAACACTGCAACGTTGTTTTTTTTTTCCTGGTTAATTTATTTAGGTAAGACCATTAAAACAGAGCATTTAAACTGTTATTAATTAGCCAATAAGCGAAAGGTGGCATGGCATGAGTGTTGAGCTGCCCTGACTCTATGTCAATCCATATTTTAAAATCTCTCAAAATATAAAATCATCCATTATGAATGTTATATTTCTTAACAACAAACCTTCTTTCGTTAAGCATGCACTAATCATTCCTTTATATATTTTACTAATGAAAATATGAAAACATTCTCTTGCATTTTGGGAGCAAATGGCAGTGACACTATGACGGTACTACGTCTCCACAGTACTTATCTCTAATTACATGAGAATGAAGAAGGTATCTGCAAAGCCTAAAACTACTCAAGCCAGTCGGAGCGAACAGCAGCGCTGCTGAAATCAGGAGGAGATGTCCGTTCAGGGGGAGATATCGTTAATTAGGATAAACTGGGGGAAAATCCTGAACAAATTATTTGGGTTGTTTTATATCCAAAAACAGATCTTTAGGAGCATGTAACTTCGGAGGAAAACGCCGACTCATATTTTCTGTATATGTATGTGCATGGTTTGGATTTTTTTTTAACTTAACATAAGAAAATACATATTCAGAGTTGAAGTCCAAATGTTATGCATGGAAAGTTAAATGTATTCAGAGTCAAGACAGGCAGCTTCTTAAGCTGATTCTCTCGATGCTCTGTTCAATGGATTAAAACCATCTGTGTGTTTGAAGAAATGGCTTCCACTCTTGATATTCAGCAGCTTATAAAATAAAGCAGCACTTGATCCAGCACATCCTATTATTTTGCATTTTATTAATAGATGCTAAATGAAGGCAATGAAATTGTCTGTGAGATGATTATAGGGGAATGCGGTAGCTCAGTGGTTGAGGTGTTGGACTACCGATCAGGAGGCCATGAGTTTGAATCCCAGGTCCGCCAATGCTAGGCCCCTGAGCAAGACCCGTAAACCTGAATTGCTCTGCTAAATAGATGAGAAAAAAGTAGCTCTGGATAAGAGCGTGTGCCAAATGCTGTAAATGTTTTATTTTTATCAATGCTTTGGTTTTCAACAATTCAAATTTGATCTGAAAAAGGAAAAATGCCCAGGGTTTGGAGGATAAGTAGATCAAGCAATATACTGTACTTCATAGAGCCATAATGTTTATGTGTTTAATATTAGCCAAAGATAGAGTATTTCATTCAAATGTTAACAGTAAGTATCACAAAAACCTAGCCCCCAAATTTTAATAGCTCTACAGTTTTAATACTTCTTTAGTTTCGTGTCAACTCCGTGCGATTAACTCGACTGAGCAAAATAGAAAGTGTAAGCGATTAAAAGAAAAAGACAAAAGTTTTAAAGTCTCGTTCACCAGCAATGCACTGACTGTATACACTATGACTGTATAAAGCCAGTCATGCTCATGAATTATTCATGACTTTTCCCAATTCATCCTAAAAATACAAGGACAGGGATTAAGGTTCCAAATTGATGCAACAGTTCTTCCAGAAATAACATTTACACGATTTTCTCCTCAGCACAAAGGTAATAGTTCAGTTAAGCTACAAGGAGCTTTAAGACTAACATGCTAACAAGCACAGGAAGCTTATAAGACTACATTAGCAGTGTAGCTCCAGTGCAATAGCAGTGAAGAGCAAATCAAATTCTTTCGTAACTTCGTAAATGTTATTTGCATTCAGTGCTCAGTGGAAAGAAGCGCTATGGCTGGTTAGCAGTTGCATATAAATATTAAAACAAACAAACAAACAAACAAACAAACAAACAAACAAACAAAAAACTCCAAACTTCTTCATGGTACCTTCACAGAAAGATGGAAGGCGGCCCCGATCCGCTTGTTGCAACTAAACTAAAAGCAAGTGGGAAAGATATTTAAAGAAGCACATCAATAGTCTGGCTAATAAAGTCAACAACGCAAAATCAAAGTTTGTCGAATTATTAGGATAAGTAGATGACTGTTTTGACATCTATTCTTACTATCGTTCTTCCCTGCTGCACAAGAGCAAATGGCAGAACAGAATGAACATTTCTTTAAATGCTTTTCTAATAATGCCAAAGTCCATAGGATTCTAGAAAAGTGAAAGATCGTTTATACGACACTTGTAGGTTCAAATGTTCTGAACCTGGAAAAAAATTGTATGTACTGTATAGCAAAGATGGCAAGCACTTGAATTTGGTGCTGATCTGTCACAACACGACACCTCGACTGGGTTCCTTTCCAGAGTAATTAAAATGCAAAACTACACAACACATTTAATTTTCAATTATTTCAATTTATACATGGCTTTTTCACTGTCACAGAAGATAAAACATAATTTATTTCACATTTTCATAATTTAGAATACTGTAAATGGTTAAACATTTTCTTGTTTTATATGAATTTGTTGTTTTAATACCCAAGTTATTGTTAGTTTTTTTAGAACTTTGAGCCAAATCTCAAAATTGTCCTATGGTGTGACGGTAGACAACATTATTTCATAAATATTACATTTTATAAATAAAGAAAATAATGTTTAAAAATCTTAATGAACACTCCTGGCATAATTGTGCAAGTGTCTATTTCACTAAGTGGCCATCACTTTTCATATACATACATTTCTAAAAGTGTAGGAATTTCATAAAGTTTGTCACAGAAAAAAATGTCCTTTGGTGTTATGCAAAAACCTAATTTTAATTTGGGCAATATCATGGACCACTACATTTAATTGAAAGACCCCACTCAAGGTCATGTGACTGAAGACCCCTATGAAGGCCATGAGAAGTGCACATGGTAAGTATTTCTCTCAGAATTGTTTAAATATTTAACTACGTTTTAAGACCACTGAAGATGTTAGTTTTTTTGTCCTTTGGTGTGACACTCATGAATAGACATTCATCTATTCATGGTGAAAATGATTCTAATTAGTACTTTCATGTAAAATAAATATCACTTTAAGAAAATAATGTTTTAATAATGTGAACAATTCTCAAGTATTTATTTTGTTATTTAATATAATTTCTTAGTACTTTTTAAATGTCACACCATAGGACACATTTACAGTATTGTTGAGTGAAAAAGTGAAAAAAATATGTGAAGTCATTGACAAAATGAGTGACCAGTATTATTTTCTGAAAGTGCAGTTTTCATACTCCACAAATATATATATGTATTTATATGTATTTTTTCTTAAAAAGTTATTATGCTTTCCAAAAAAAGTACTTTTTCTTGGTCATTTGTCAACTACCCATATATTAATATATAATACTGCCAATACTGTTTATTACAATCACAGGGACTTGAAAAGCTCTAATTGCTGATCTGTAAGTTTTCTTTAACATTGAATGGCCCAGAGGTTTTCCACGATGAGAAATTCTTCACTACAGAAGAGTTAAAGGTTTTAGGTTGCTTGGTAACATTACAAAATGCCCCCCCAATAAAAACAACTTCTGAACTTAATCTTGGCCAAATCCCAACCATCAGTCAGTATTCCCCTATCCGCTATCCAACCTCTACTGTGAGCTCACAGATGCCTATAGTTGGCTTGTGTTGCTCTCATTGAAAGGGCAGATAGTATGTCATCCTTCCTTCCATGAGAATATGGTCAGTTTTGCTCCCTCGGCTCACGGCTACGGACAACTTTTCTGGGAATGGTAATTCAGCGTTTCAGATATTGGACTACTGATTTGCAGGTTGTAAGTTAACCCTGAAGCCTCAACTGCTCAGTTGTATAAATCAGATGAATGTCTGATGAAAGTCACTCTGATAAAGGGCATTGTTGCTTCTCTCTTGCTTAATAGGTCTTACTTGTACTTAATGTACTTACCTAATGGTATTACATTTAATTGCGTGGCAGTTAAACTATGCAAAATATTTTATGTTTTTTTTTAGTTTTAACACGTTGAATAAACACATACATACAAATGGAACTCTCCTACGCATATGTGGAGTGAAAAGACAGGAAAGTGGGAGTTTAAATAAGATTTCGAGAAAATGGGACGGTGACTAATATCATCTTCTTCTTTTGTTCGAAGACGAGTCATCACTAACACTTTTTTTTTACACTCAGGGTAAACTGCATTGAATTTTGTCTTGATAATATAAATCTATCATTGTATAGTTAGATAAAACAACATTTCCACCCTAACAGTCATCTATTTGTTTTCCTGCATGTACTTCATGCTAATGAACTGTTGAATAAACATGTCTAAATATGCAGCATGTATCTTAAAATCCTGTCAAGAACCGAGACGTTGCCATGGTGATGGGCTCTCACCTTGAAGTTGCGCATGCTGCGGGGACTCGTGGGGGATGAGTTGCAGGACTTTGTGGATTTGGGGGTGGAAATTTGACTCAGGTTGGGAAGCACTCCGTTAACTAATGAGAGAGGGAGAGAGAGAGAGAGAGAGAGAGAGAGAGAGAGTGAGGGAGAGAGAGAGATTCATTACACCTAAAGAGACAAAGGACAAACAAAACACCCCAGTTTTTTTTTTTTTACCAATTTTTTCTTCATTCAGTCATCTCAACATTCAGTCATGGCAACTCAGCCTACAATCCATGTCTTTGGATTTAGAGGGGTATCCCAGAGTACCCAGAGGAAACCCCTGAAGCACCGGTAGAACATGCAATCGCAGAGCACAAAGCATTCAACCTCAAAGAAGCCAGGCAAACATGCTAACCTTTAAGCCACCATGGCATACAATATCTTCCAGTAAAGCCCAATATTCTTTCTGTTTAATCCTACTCCTGTGTGTATCGAGAGATATGGTCAATTTTCATCGCCCTTCAATCTAAACTCACTGCAATCAGTGAATGAAAATATTATGAGATGTCAGAGAAGCCAATCACCTTAATGAGATGTCATAAAAAGGCATTTGCACATCTATATATCAGCCCAGACTCTAGTTAAAAGAGGAAGCACTTTCATGGCTAAGAGTCAATAAGAAACATCAGACACTGGTGAATGTTCCACTTTTGGAAGATCTGTTCAAGCACAGACTACCCAAAAGACAGGAAAGGTTTATACCTGAAAAAAGCCACGCTAGATATCTTGGAACCCAGCAAATACCAATTGGTCCCACTTTATACAATTAATGGAGTCCAGAGTCTTAAAGAGTCTGGTTTCAAGGTCTTGCACTCCACCAAAGTGGACCTGGTGGCTGTTTCTGTAAGGTATCACATTGCTACATCAGCTGTCATCGGTTCTGGACCTTCTTGATCTTCCACCAGTCTTTACTTAATTTAGACACGTCCATCCAATTACTCGTCCATCCTCTGGAGCCCCGGGATCAGTTGCGTAGCAGGGTGATAGATTGTTCTAGCTAGAAATCCTGTCATAAGATGACATGGAGGAGAGCCACACCTGCTAACATACAGTATGGACTTTACTTAGTAGCCCACAAAGCTCAATCCTCTGCCCTCTTCTATTCTTTAGCCTCGCTCTCTTTCTGAGTTTATATGTCTTTTCCTCCCGTTAAGATCCCGGTAGAATGAATGTTTTGCTTATATCTCAGCTGGTACACACTGTAAGATCACCACCTGAAACTAAATCCCAGCAATACTGAAAGTCTGTATATCCCTGGAGATGCCAAGTAATGTGATTACTTTGGAGAATGCTCGGGTCAAGCCACAGGGTCCTGCTTGCAACTTTGAGATAATTCAAGGCTACCAAGAAGTATACTATGATACAAACATACACGGATAGTTCTAGACTACCTTCTGTTGCTAACCTGACTCAGTTTCACCTTTACAACTGAATGATCAGTAAATGTCAGCATAGTATATGAAATAGAAACGAATCTTACTGCATTTTCTACACAGTGCTCATTGGTCAGTTGTGATTTGAATCTGCCTCAGCAGGCATCGGTTTCTATTAAAAGATACTAATTAATCCAGGCTTGCTGCCTTGATGGTTGGTAGTTAAATTGCATTTCCTCTGTGGGCATGCACTTGCAGTCATTCAGGCTGGTTGGGTGATAAAGAGGGCCTGGTAAGTTCGTTAATGCTGCATTAGCCAGCCTTATATTAGAAAAAAAGTGTGACAGAGTGTGGGCAGAGAGCCGGTTTTAAAATAGCTCAGCTCGGTAAGGAGGAAAGAACCATGCTGGATTGCTCTTAGTCTGATTAAATGCTATACTCAGAAGCCAGAGTTTATGCGCAACTCTCTCGAGAGGTGGAATCAAGGTCACGCCAAGGTCAGATTGCTTGCTTGCTTTTAATGTCAGGATGGTTATTATGGATGTGTACCAGGATGGGTTTTTAATAAGTTCCATAATGTTTTGGCCAAATGAGAAGTTGCTAGCTGACTTTCTAACAAAAGTACAAAATGAACAGGTATAAAATTCATCACTGTGACATACAGATGAAACAAAATTTCAAACTAGCCATATAACTATATAATTAAGTTTTATTGCTGGATAGTTTCCATTCAGGCCAAGTTTAAGTAATATAGCGAAACTATATATAGATATGTTACATATATAACTATATATAGATACGTTTATATATAAAGTATGTTACATTAGCTCCCATAAACAGATGGAGAATTGCAAGCTAGCTAGTTAGCATACAAAATCACTTATGATATATTGACGAAGTAGTTTGTAGCTAGCCTCCTAACTAGCCAAATGAATTTAACGAACTTACATAAGTGGACAAAGATAGATGTAGTGGTTGCTAGCTAGCTTTCAATCTAACCAAATCATTCTAATGAAGCTTGCAAAACATATATAATATGGTTTCTAGCTAGATTTTTATCTACCTGAAATTACATCACTAGGTAGCATCCTGTCTAGCTAAATAAACCTAATGAAATTACATCATCTGCCATTTACAGATAGGAAGTTGATAACTATCTGAGTTTACATTATTAAATAAAATTGTCTATAACATACATATAGAGCAGTTGCTGGCTAGTTTTCAAAGTAGTCAAATAAAACTAATAATGTTGCAAAAAATGCCATACACAGATGTTAAATTGCTAACTGTATCTCTTACTAGCAGACAAAACTAAAAGTAGAATCTCCCCTGATATACAGATATCTTTCTAGGTAATGAAAGTTAGTGAAGTTACATAATCTGCCATATACACATTGTCTAGTTTTTAAACTATCTGAATATAATGTCATATACTGTAACAGAGCAGCTGAATCGAGGTGCTAAGGACAACTTTAACCCCTGAGCTAACACAACATGCAATACCAACCTGGGGATTTGACCGGACTCTGTCCATTAGTGGACAGGTATGAAGAAGTTTTCCTCACTGCAGATTGTCACAGCAAGAAAACAAGAGAGAAAGAAATAATTTCTGTGAAAAGAGGCATGGAAACTCATAGCTAGAGCTGTTGTTGAATAGATTATTAGATACATTTCATGCAACCAAATCGGTGAGTAATCTGCTTGAATCTATCCAACTGAGTTCAGTATAAATGATAGGATCGAATGGTGCAGACCGGAAACAATCCAGTAAATAGGATTCACATAAATGATCCATGTAAACGCTTGATTCGTATTATTTCCAAACTGATACGGTACAACCCTTGCACACATTCGGCGTAGTGCAGTGACGTGTATGTCTGATTACATCTTGCATTTCCAGCAGTAGGTGTAATGTACATATTAATGATGATTTAAATCAGGATTAAAATGTTTAAGGTGCATGTAAACACTCCTGGAGTCTGCGATCGATTCAAATTGGTTCGAATTGAGGAAATTGACAGTGTTTGCTTGATAATTATGCCAATGTTTATGTAGTGCAGCTTTAAATGTACATTCCATGTAAATAAGTTATGCTGAAATCTAAAATCTGATTGGTCAGAAGGGTTTCTTGTATAGAGGATGGTTAAAGGGATTATTTAAGGTTCATGGAAGGAGTCTAAGAAGTGTCAGGTTTCTAACTTATTATCTGACCGAAAGTGGAAAAAGCAAGAGTCCAGTGAAGGAACAAATGTTTATACAGTATATGCTGCAAGATGACAGGAACTAGCTTGTCCTCCTGTAAGTCTTCACGACACATCTGTGCTGCTTACATAATACCTAGTGTCAGATTCACCTTGCCCTGTGTGTGTGTGTGTGTGTGTGTGTGTGTGTGTGTGTGTGTGTGTGTGTGTGAGAGATACTGCTGACCTGCTCCAGGAGATTTGCTGCGTCGTGCTGGACTCTTACTGCCACTGGACCTCACTGGAGTAGTGGCGCGAGAAGAACAAGAGGATTTCAGAACACGGCACTCTGGAACACACACAAAACAACACACACACACACATATATATATATTATAAATAAATATAATTACATTAGTGTGTACAGTGATGACATTTCTCCACTTTAGATAAAAGAAGCAGTTTAACTGTGTAAAAAAATATACATCAAGAAGACCAACTTTAAAATTTTGTCGATATACACACATTCAAACTGGATTCTATAAACATGGCTGAAAAGATAGCATGGGACTTTAACATGTGTGTGTGTGTGTGTGTGTGTGTGTGTGTGTGTGTGTGTGTGTGTGTGTGTGTGTGTGTGTGTGTGTGTGTGTGTGTGTGTGAGTGTAAAATAAATAATTCTAGCCAATCCTGTACCTCCTTAACCTTCCTTAACATTCCACTCAACATCTACCCACATCTCTTACACTAAATAAACTAATCTGAGTCCCTTCATCGCTGTGGAAGTTATTCCAGCCTTGTTAATCTCACTCTGTATCAAACCTTCTGTTCTGTCTGCTGAACTTGCTGAACTCAAGCAAGCGAGCATTACGGTCTGCTGCAGTAACAGTGGAAACTGATTTTAAGTAGGTCACTGATCTCAGTCTGGATGACTCTGTGCCCACAGAAGTGGAACCTGATGTGTTCTTCTGCTACTGTAAAGTATCCACCTCATGATAGGATGTCATGTGCAATGCTTTTCTGCTGTGGGTATATAAGTTACCATCAACAGGAGTTTTATTGATTTTTGAACTATTCTGTTTGAACTCTAGAGACAGATGTACAGTATGCAAACATCCCAGGAGTCATTCAGGAGTTTCTGAAATACTCACAGTAGTGTATCTGGTACCGACAAACATACTGTACAATGCTCAACGTCACTCAGATCATATTTTAGGATATTTTCATTTTGAATTTATTTGTATAGCACTTTTAAACAAATTCTATTTTCACAAAGCAGCTTTACAGAAACCTATAAAAGCAGGAGATAAATAGAGCAAATCCCTGAAATGATACAAGGATGAAACCTTGAGAGGAAGTGGACTCAAAAGGGAAGCTGTTGTTATCTGGGTGACACCAGAGAGTGTGATTATAAATCATTTGCCTTGTATAATTGTGTACTGTATGGTCAGAAAGTGCAGTTTTTTTTCCCAGTAACCAAGAAAAATCGTTCTAGTTTTAAAATGAAGCTCTATGTTGCAGTCCAAAGTCAACTTTATGGTTTCTAAGTGACACCATCCACAGTAATCTCATGTATCTCCAGGCTGTCCATGGGGTTCATCCTCAGCAGCAGTGATTGATTTAAACTCCAACCAGAAGTAGGACATATTTGATGTGAACATTAACTGATGCTCTTGACCTGCATCTGCATGACTATATAAATAATTCTGCTGCTATATGATTGGATAGGTTCATAAATAAAGAATCATTATAGAATCAAAATAGTACATTTTGTAGGTAATGTGATGTAACTAAACCCCAAAAGTAATTTATATACTTAAAGTAATTTATGTAATTGCAGAAAAAACAACAACAACAACAACAACAACAACAAAAAAAACAATCAATCTTAACATTTTTATTCTAAATGAAGAATTGACACAATCTTTAATTATGTATTATAATTATTTAGCAAAACTTAATAGAGAACATAATAAAACTGGATCTAAACCAGGACTGTCGGAAGAAAACACCCTGTCTCTTTTTTCTTCTATTATTTTTGGAAAAGTCCTACTTTAGCTAAGTGGAGCAGCTAAGGATAAGTAGGGCAAAGACATCGAACGGATGAACTACATACTCTATTGTGTGTGTGTGTGTGTGTGTGTGTGTGTGTGTGTGTGTGTGTGTGTGTGTGTGTGTGTGTGTGTACTGTAGCATGTTTTCAGTGCTAAACAGGTTAAACTTATTTTATCCAAACAGGATGTACTATAACAAAGCATCCCGAGTCCGCAATCGGATAGCGCTCGTTTCATCGGTCGCTAAGGACAGTTTTACTTCTTTTATTATTGGCTTCAATTTCTGATAAAAGCTTAATTTATTTTGGATTTATTTGTGTTCAGTCTCGTAACTACAGGTTGTCCATTTGACAGAAAATGATTCTAAAATTTCATATAACGGAGAAACTGTGTGTGATCTTTCTGACTACACCCTTATTTGCCACTTTGACTATTTCAGAAATTCTGCTGGGAATTTACAGGAACAACCGGTTCTAGAGTTCGCATGGATTGATGAAAACAAACAAACAAACAAAAAACTTTAAAACCAGGGTTAGAGGAGAGCAGCCTTGCTGGTTGACAGTAAGGCTGCGGTAACTAAACTAAACTCTTTACAACCATGTTGAGCTGAAAAGCATCAACGACACACTAGGGCTTGTGGTAGATGGGTTACAGCAGGAGTAGAGTACAGCTGAAAACCGAAGAAGCGTCACCTAGTACAAGTGTTAGATCTCTAAGGCATAAGAATTGACTTATTTTATAATGAATCCCATTTTAAATGGACCCTGTTCATGATCAGCTTTTCCTTACATATATTACTGAGAAATTATGGTAGTGCTTGGCCTCTTTAATCACTGCCTGTTCTTACAATTGATATTAGACAGATTTTCAGAGGAGAAAATCAAATATTCTAAGAAAATCTTTTTTTTTTTTTTGCAAATCTTTTCAAATTTACAGCAGAATTTCATGTGATGTCATTAAAATGTTCATTCATCCAAAGCCCTCTAATGTTCGCGTCCGTCGAACATGAGCACATAAAAATGAATTACATTTCTGTCTTCAGGGGAAAGAGTTAAGAAGAAGAATCCTGTGTGTGTGGAATTTCACAAATTCTAGTAGTTTTCTAGCAAAAAAAAAGAAGCAAAATTTACAAAATAAATAAATAAATAAATAAATAAGCAACAAAACCAAGCATTGGAAAATGACAAAAAAAAAAAGGGACTATAACCAAAAATACGCATTAATTTATCTGACTTAGCTACAATAACCTAGTGACTTTTTACTAATGTCTACTAAGAGCAGAAATTTTTTATAGCATTCATAGTGAACAGTTTCGATTATTGTGACTAAACACTGAGGCAAATCAAGAAATACATTTATGATATGAGAAAGGCAAAAAAAGAAAAAACAACATTGATAAACACATGAATAACATTTGAAACTGTCTCTATCCAATATATCCTTTATGTATATTACTGAAAAACGATGGGATGTTTGAGAATTGTTTAGTTTGTAAATGATGAATAAAAAAGTTGTTTTTATGGACGGTTTTCAGACCAGAGTGGAATGAGTGCAGGTCTACTGAAGAATACGTCATTCACTACTGAAGAATACGTCATTCACTGTTTTATGCACAGCTCACTGTTCACTAACATCTGGCTTGCTTAATCCAACACTCACACTCTTACAGAAGTAATGAAGTTAATAGATGGCAGTGACATGTGGGTGCCATTACTTTCTCACAAAGGTTGAAGGCAGCACCTGTATGGCCACAGCGACGTGTTCTGACGTGATGTGTATGCATGTTGCGTGTGAGGGAAGGACGTGAGGATAGATGTTACAAACACAACAGGAAGTGAGAGGAGGTTAGTGTTTAGCCAAGCCTACCATTTAGAAAGGCTGCACAAGCCTTACCACTGTGATCCAACACAAAATCATCCTGAGCATAGCGGTACTTCTCCGGACCACACGCAATGAACACGTCG